>NW_022161189.1:0-21317 GCF_008728515.1 Papio anubis | reverse complement strand
GAAAGAAAGAAAGAAAGAAAGAAAAGAAGGAAGGAAACAAAGAGGTTTAAACCATACGGTCTGATGGCAGCTATAGCTGTTAATACTTAAATTGGCTATTAGGTAATAAAAATAAACATTTTCCCTCCTCTTTCTCTCTCTCTCCTTTTTAAGCATCTCGGTGACTATTTTTTTTTTCTTTTCTGGGTCCAATCTTGCATTTATTTCTTCCGCGTGCGAGAATGAGGGCATCTGGTATGATTTTTCGTTTTCATTTTTGCCTAATAACATTTTCTTCTCAGATTTCGTCGGAGGCCTGGATAAAAGTCCTCCTGCTTTATAATTTAGCTTTTATTACTTCCTTTACCGTTTTTCCCACGTGGGCACTGGGACTTTCTTTCTTTCTCTCTTTCTTTCTTTCTCTTTCTTTCTTCCTTTCTTCTTTCTTTCTTCTTTATTATTTTCTTTCTCTTTATTTCTTTCTTTGTTTCTTTAATTATTATTTAGAAGGAAAAAGCTTCTTTTTTCTTTCTTGATTTCATTCATTTTTCCTTCGTTTTTCTTTCTTTTTTCTTTCTTTTTTCTTTTTTTTCTAAATTTTTTCTTTCTTGTTTCCTTCTTTGTCTCTTTCTTTGTCTTTCTTTTTTCTTTCTTCTTTCTTTCTTCCTTCCTTCTTTCCTTCCTTCCTTTCTTTTTTTTTCTACTTTGGTCCTGATTCTCTCCTCAATCCTCATTTCCTGCATGCTAAGACGTGTTTCTAACCTGGTTTTAAAAAAAAAGTAAATAAATACTGTTTGTTTATTTCTTTGCACAGGTAAATTTATCCATAGAGATTTCTTGGCACATAGTTTTCTCCTGAAGACGAGGGCTGGGTAATCAGTAAGAAGAGATGTTGAAAGATGAAGGACAGAGAGGTACATGGAAATGATTTGTCTGTACCTTCGAGGAAAAGGGAGGAGGAAGATAGAACAATTATAAATGAATAGGGTTGCTTTTGGAGACGCAAAAGTTTTGTTCATAATGAGTTATCATATGACCACTTACATGAAGTTTCAACAATAAATTCTTTTTTCTTTTTTTTCAGACAGAGTCTGGCTCTGTCATCCAGGCTGGAGTGCAGTGGCCGGATCTCAGCTCACTGCAAGCTCCGCCTCCTGGGTTCAAGCGATTCTCCTGCCTCAGCCTCCCGAGTAGCTGGGATGACAGGCACCTGCCACCACGCCCGGCTAATTTTTGTATTTTTAGTAGAGACGGGGTTTCACCATGTTGGCCAGGCTGGTCTCAAACTCCCGACCTCAGGTGATCCCCCCACCTCAGCCTCAAAGTGACTGTCTTACCTACACTCTTATACCAGGGACATTGGGTTTTTGGTGCGTTTTGACATTTTACAGTTTTCGTACATGGACTCTCAGAACTGCAGGAAATTCATGTGCTGAGGGGGTTTGATCCTTGGATACGGGAGGATAGTCTTATTCTTTTTAATTTCAGTATAAGAAATGTGGTCCTCTAGGTCTCAAAGCCTCACTGACAGACCGCGGGAGCATTTGGATACACAGGAACCGCCGGCCTCTGCAGTAGTGTGCGCTGGTTAACCAGAAACTGGATCTGTGTTCCAGGGATGCCCTCTGCTGGGAAAATCTACAGCTTCTCTTTCTTGCTTTCAGAATCTCTGTATCTTTTTCTTCTTTTTTGAGACAGAGTCTCGCTCTGTCGCCCAGGCTGGAGTGCAGTGGTGCAATCTCAGCTCACAGCAACCTCCGCCTCCCGGGTTCACGTGATTCTCCTGCCTCAGCCTCCTGAGTAGCTGGGACTACAGGCGCCGCCACCACGCCCAGCTAATGTTTGTATTTTTAGTAGAGACGGGGTTTCACCATGTTGGTCAGGCTGGTCTCGAACTCCTGGCCTCATGATCTACGTGCCTCAGCCTCCCCAAGTGCTGAGATTGCAGGCATGAGCCACCATGGCCAGCCAACATGCTTTTCTTATTCAACATTATGTCTTAAAGATATTCCTAGGTCAGTAGCTACAGATCTACCCCTACTTTACTGCTACTTAGTCATCCAGGGAAGGCGTCTAGATTTTATTTAGCTGTTTAAAAAATTCGTTTGACTCATTTCCAGGTTTTTGCTTTTATTTTGGGGGGTGGGACAGTCTCGCTCTGTTGCTCAGGCTGGAGGGCAGTGGCGCAATGTCGGCTCCCTGCAACCTCCGCCTCCCGGGTTCAAGCGATTCTCCTGCCTCAGCCTTCTGTGTAGCTGGGATGACAGGCACCTGCCACCACTCCCAGCTAATTTTTGTATTTTTAGTAGAGACGGGGTTTCACCACATTGGTCAGGCTGATCTTGAACTCCTGACCTCAGGTGATCCACCCGCCTCGGCCTCCCAAAGTGCTGGGATGACAGGCGTGAGCCACCACGTCCAGCTAATTTTTGTATTTTTATTAGAGACGGGGTTTCACCACATTGGTTAGGCTGGTCTCGAACTCCTGACCTCAGGTGATCTGCCCGCCTCGGCCTCCCAAAGTGCTGGGATGACAGGCGCGAGCCAGTGTGTCCAGCGAGAGTCTCTCCATATCTTACAGACTTTGGAAAAGATGGTTTCCAAGAATTCAGTAAGAGTTTCTGTTCGGAGCTGATTCATACTGAAATTTCACCTGCATTCAGGATGTGCTGAGAATAAAACAGGGGAAGTGTCAGGCACGTGGGTTGCAGGTCTATGAACTCAGTATCTTAAACAACACTCATGAGCCGGGCACGGTGGCTCACGCCTGTCATCCCAGCACTTTGGGAGGCCGGTGGATCACCTGAGGTCAGGAGTTCGAGACCAGCCTGGCCAACATAGCGAAACCACGTCTCTACTAAAAACACAAAAATTAGCTGGGTGTGGTGGTGCACACCTGTAATTCCAGCTACTCGGGAGGCTGACGCAGAAGAATCGCTTGAACCCGGGAAGCGGAGGTTGCAGTGAGCCGAGATCGTGCCATTGCACTGCAGCCTGGGCAACAGAGCGAGACTCTGTCTCAAAAAAAAAAAAAAATTAGGGGTTGGGAAGAGGTTGTGCATGGCCCTGTTTATTATCTATCCATCTAACTATCATCTATCTATCTATCTATCTGTCATCTCTCTGTCTTGTCTATCATCCATCTATATCTGTCTATCTATATGTATCTGTCTATCCATTTATCTATCCATCATCTCCCTATCTGTCCAGTCTATCTATCTATCCATCTCTATCTATCTCTATATCTATCTATCCATCTATCTATGTGTCAGGTCTCTGTGTATCATCCGTCTCTCCACCTACTAGCCTGTCTACCTATCTATCCACTTAAATAAATTTGACCGACTCTGCATCGAGCCCAGCTTCCTCTTGATTCATCACTCCTATCATAATTAGAGTGAGGTTCCAGCAGCTTTCCGGCTTTCCTTTGCCTCCCTGTCTTCCTCCAATCCCTGTCCAACTGTTCCATCAACTTCCCAAGAGGCTGGAACCTCCATGACCTGAGTCGTTTCACATGTGCACACACGTGTACGTGTCTCTATGTCAATCAAGATGTTTACGCTTGATGCAAGCAGCTCTGTGCCAGGCATAGCAGCCGACACAACCCAAAGGGGACCCACGCTCCCCTCCAGAACCAAGCAGGGTCTTTCTGAGGATGGCCCAAATCGCCCTGGAATTTAAAGAGTACAAACCAAGCAAGTGGATGAGGCCGGGTGCGGTGGCTCACGCCTGTCATCCCAGCACTTTGGGAGGCCGAGGTGGGTGGATCACCTGAGGTCAGGAGATGGAGACCAGCCTGGCCAACATGGTGAAACCCCGTCTCTAATAAAAATACAAAGAATTAGCCGGGCGTGGTGGCAGGTGCCTGTCATCCCAGCAACTCGGGAGGCTGAGGCAGGAGAATCGCTTGAACCCGGGAGGTGGAGGTTGCAGTGAGCCGAGATCACGCCACTGCACTCCAGCCTGGTGACAGAGCAAGACTCCATCTCAAAAAAAAAAAAGCAAGTCAAGATGATTCTGGGGACAGCAGGGTTGTGACGCTCTCCTCCACCCAGCCTCTGTAGCAAAAGAGAAACAGTTGAGTTACAAGAAGTGGCACCAGAATGCCAGCCCTGAAATCCAACGGCGATGATTCTGTCTTTCTCAGCAACTTGGGGTTAGCCCTGAACGACAGGAGCCGGCGGAAAGAAAAGCCTTTGCTCTGATTTCGATCACGTTTATGAGCTTTCGTCGATTTAATGTTCTAGGTAGGAGGGTGGGGGGGGCGGGTTACGGTTTAATTTCCTTTCCTTTTGTGCATTTGTAATTAAAAATCCAGAGTGAGCCAAAGGACAGAGGAAAGAAATCGAATACAGTCGGGGGAAGCTGAGGTGCTTTTTTGGATTGTTTTTGTTTTTGATTTTTCTTCTCTGGGATGTATCAAGTTAAGTGATGCGACCACTTAACAAATAGCCGAAGAGACCCCATCTTCTCTGCAAATGCAGGGGGCCCTCCAGCCTCCACACGCGCACACATGGTCAGCACACGCCGGAGACAATTTGAAACAGAGCTCTACACTTTGGGGCCTCGTCTTTCTCTCTGATGTATGACCTCCATCTATTTAAAATTTTAACCAATGGAGAAAACACACACGCACATACACACACACACACACACACACACACGAGTTCTGATCTCAAATTACATATCACATGTGAGCCTTCACATTTTAAAAGATGATAAAAATGTCAGTAATATCATACACGCCAGACACTCCAAAGATCCCCCACCCTCTAACTAGTCTACAAGGCTCAGGTTCTCTGAAAACAATGGCACGCAGAAACCAAGCTGCTGTGGAAAAGACCGGTTCTCAAGATGGCAGCACACACAGAGGCCTTTGTTGAAAGGAGCATGAAAGACAGGCTTGGCCAAGGTCTCCGGAGACCTACTCACAGACCGTGATGGACACACATACCCGAAACTGCTGTGATGACTTTGCGTTCATCGTGAGTGCGTTGTGGTTACATTTATTTAAATATTTGGGAAGTGGATAGATAGGGAGATAAGCAGGTAAGTAGATAGACAGATGATACGCAGAGAGAGAGAGAGATAACTGATACATAGATGGATAGATAGATAGACACATAGATACATAAATACATAGATAGACACACAGATATATAGATAGATACAGAGATGATAGACAGAGACAGGGAGATGAAAGATAGATAGATAGATAGATAGATAGATAGATAGATACATACATACATACATACATACATACACACATACATACATACATACATACATAGACGGATGATAGATAGATGATAGAGACAGAATCAATAGATAGATGATAGATAGATAGATAGATATGATAGAGATAGAGAGAAGATGATAGATAGATAGATAGAGAGGTGATCAATAGATAGATGGATACATAGACAGAGATGCATTGATAGATAATAGATAGATAGATAGATGATAGATAGATAGATGATAGAAACAGAGAGAGGTAATCAATAGATGATAGATAGATAGATAGATATAGATAGATGATAGAAACAGAGAAGTAATCAATAGATGATAGATAGATAGATATAGATAGATAGATAGATGATAGATACAGAGATAGATAGATAGATAGATGTTAGAGACAGAGAGGAAGATGATTGATAGATAGATAGATGACAGAGATGATAGATAGATAGATGGTAGATAGATATGTAGGTAGATAGATATAGATAGATGATAGAGAGAGAGGTGATCAATAGATGGATAGATAGATAGAGATGGATAGACAGATAGATAATAGATACACAAACAGATAGATAGATACATAAATGATAGATAGATGGTAGATCGATACAGATTGATAAATAAATGATAAATGATTAGGTACATAGATATGGATGGACAGATGGAGAGATGACAGATAGATGATAGGTGGATAGATATATGATAGATACAGGTGATAGAGCCCGAAGTATAGATATATATGTATGCATATATACACATTATGATATGTACATATTGTATATACTATAAATTGTTTCATATACATTATGAAGTTTCATATATGTGCATATATGTTTAGCATCTATATATACATGTATACTAATCATATACTAAACAACTGAATATATAAACTTTAGTATAAGTGCATTTATGTTTAGTGTGTATATATATATATATACTAATTATATATGAAACATACTGAATACACTTTTAGTATATGTACCCATATACATATATACTAAAGTATACATATATGCTACAGTTTATCATGTGTATATAATATATACGTTTAGTATCTATGTATACAGAGATCCTAATATTGTGTATATATACGAATATACATGGATATAAAGTGTCATGTATGTATGTATACACACTACATTTTATAATGCATTTATATTAAAATTAATAATGTATATCTACATATACATATAATGCACATATAAATAAGATACAGGTACAATGTCTATGATATAACAATTAAACTACATTAAAATTTATTTTGTAACAGTTTTGGCCGGGCGCGGTGGCTCACGCCTGTAATCCCAGCACTTTGGGAGGCGAGAGGCCGAGGATCACGAGGTCAGAGATAGAGACCATCCTGGCTAGCTGCAGTGAAACCCGTCTCTACTAAAAAATACAAAAACTAGCGAGGCTGAGGTGGCTGACATATAATGGTCCCAGCTACTAGGGAGGCTGAGGCAGGAGAATGGGGAACCGAGGAGGAGCTTGCAGTGAGCCGAGATGGCACCACCGCACTCCAGCCTGGGGGACACAGCGAGATTCCGTCTCAAAAAAAAAAAAAAAAAATTATTTTATAACAGTTTTTAATTTACAGAAACATTGCCAGGTAATACAGAGAGACTTCATATACTCCACACCCTGCCTCACCTGTCCTTAGCATCTTTGATCTGTAGGGTACAACAGTCACAACTGATGAACGATGTGTGTATTGTGTGTGCTGTTGTCATGAAAAGGACAGTTCAGGCTGAGATCCAGAGCTGTGGTGTCCAGCATACGCTACACGCCTAGAACTTCACAGAGCTAGCAGTAGAGGGTAGTACTGGGGAGGGCGTGAGAAGCATCCAATTCCATTCGTCTATCTGTGAGGAATGCTACCTTATAGGTACAGGTGCAGGTGCAGGTACAGGTATAGGTGAAAGTGCAGGTACAGGTGCAGGTGCAGGTTCAGGTACAGCTGCAGGTGCAGGTGCGGGTACAGGTGCAGGTGCGGGTACAGATGCGGAGTCTTGGTGCAAGGTGCAGGTGCAGGTGCAGGCCACAGGTATGGGGTGAAAGTGCAGGTACAGGTGCAGGTACAGGATCAGGAGTACAGCTGCAGGTGCAGGTGCGGGTACAGGTGCAGGTGCGGGTACAGATGCAGGTGCAGGTACAGGTGCAGGTACAGGTGAAAGTGCAGGTGCAGGTACAGGTGCAGGTGAAGGTATAGTTGCAGGTGCAGGTGCAGGTGCAGGTGCGGGTCAGGTGCGAGCTGGCGCCAGGCACAGGCGCGGGTGCAGGAGTGCAGGTGCGGGGTGAGCACTGCGTGCAGGTGCAGGTGCAGGTATAGGTATAGGTGCAGGTGCAGGTATAGGTATAGGTGCAGGTGCAGGTGCAGGCGCAGGCTCAGGTGTAGGTGCAGGTTCGGATACAGGTGCAGGTTCAGGTACAGGTGCATGTTCAGGTACAGGTGCAGGTGCAGGTTCAGGTGCAGGCACAGGTGCAGGTACAGGTTCAGGTATAGGTGCAGGTACAGGGAGTGCAAGTGCAGGTACATGTTCAGGTATAGGTGCAGGTGCAGGTACAGGTACAGGTACAGGTGCAGGTGCAGGTGCAGGCGCAGGTGCATGTGTAGAGTGCAGGTTCAGGTACAAGTGCATGTTCAGGTACAGGTACAGGTGCAGGTACAGGTGCAGGTGCAGATTCAGGTGCAGGCACAGGTGCAGGTGCAGGAATGCAGGTACAGGTACATGTTCAGGTATAGGTGCAGGTACAGGTGCAAGTGCAGGTGCAGGTGCAGGCGCAGGTGCAGGTACAGGTACAGGTGCAGGGTGCAGGTATAGGTTCAGTTATAGGTGAAAATGCAGGTATAGGTGCAGGCACAGGTGCAGGTGCAGGTACAGGTATAGGTGAAAGTGCAGGTACAGGTATAGGTGAAAGTGCAGGTACATGTACAGGTGCAGGTGCAGGTGCAAGTGCAGGTACAGGTATGGAGTGAAGTGCAGGTACAGGGTGCGGGTGCAGGTGCAAGTGCAGGTACAGGTATAGGTTCAGTTATAGGTGAAAGTGCAGGTACAGGTGCAGGTGCAGGTACAGGTACAGGTGCAGGTGAAAGTGCAGGTACAGGTGCAGGTGCAGGTTCAGGTTCAAGTACAGGAGCAGGTACAGGTAGAGGTGCAAGTACAGGTACACGTACAGGTGCAGGTACAGGTGCAGGTTCAGGTACATGTTACCTTATACGGCAACAGGGACTTTCTAGATGTGATTAAAGTAAAGATCGTGAGTTTGGGAGAATATTCAGGTGCAGCTGCAGGTGCAGGTTCGGGTGCAGGAACAGGTTCAGGGTCAAATACAGGTGTGGGAATAGGTACAGGTGCATTTGCAGGTACAGGCATAGGCACAGGTCCCCCAGTGGTGTTGATCATGAGGTCAGGAGATCAACACCATCCTGGCTCACACAGTGAAATGCCGTCTCTACTAAAAATACAAAAAATTAGCTGGGTGTGGTGGCGGGCACCTGTAATCCCGGCACTTTGGGAGGCCAAGGCAGGTGGATCACCCGAGGTCAGGAGTTCGAGACCAGCCTGGCCAACATGGTGAAGCCCCATCTCTACTAAAAATGGAAAAATTAGACAGGCCTGGTGGCATACGGTTGTAATCCCAGCTACTCGGGAGACTGAGGCAGGAGAATCGCTTGAACCCAGGAGGCAGAGGTGGCAGTGAGCCGAGATCATGCCACGGAGGTCCAGTCTGGGTGATAGAGCAAGACTCCGCTTCCAAAAAAAAAAAAAAAAATGTATTTCACCGTCCTTCTTTCACACAATAAGAGCAATGCTTATTCCTCTTGCTTCTGTGTTTTTGGGGGGGGGAAATTTCAGTGAGATTAAATGAAAGTCATTGACGAATGGCATAGTCATAAATTGCTTTAACCGACTGTAATTAATTTCGTGCGGTTGCATTAACTTGGGTCGTGGAAGCCTGTGTACGTACAAATAAAACCGGTCCTGAGCTTTGAAAATCCACAGCGTTTTACATCAAAGTGGTCTTTTACCTGAAGGCACTCAGTGACTTCGTGGAGTCCTGCAATCTGGGATTCCCTTTGAAGGTAGTCCTCACAATTAGCTGGGTTTCATAAATATGGAATTACGCTTTCCTACTCCCGGTGATTAACCGGGATATGGCTTTTAAATCTAACTGTTAGGCATTGAACTCCTTTGCTGAATAAATTAAATCAGTTTCTAGAAGGTGGGCACGGTCCTTTCCTGTCCTTCCAGCGTCAAACCTTATGCCGTGGGTATCCCTTTCTGTGGAGAGTTGGAAAACGCCGCGAGAAGTCGGAAGCCTTTTCTGAACCTTGGTTTTCTCCTTCCCTCTTCTACTTGCTCTGTGCACTTAAGCCGATCTCGAGGTCAGGAGTTCGAGACCAGCCTGGCCAACATGGTGAAACCCTGTCTCTACTAAAAACACAAAAATTAGCCGGGCGTGGTGGCGCATGTCTGGAGTCCCACTACTACTGGGGAGCCTGAGGGAGGAGAATTGTTTGAACTGGGGAGGCTGAGGTTGTGGTGAGCCGAGGTTGTGCCACTGCACTCCAGCCTGGAGGACACAGCAAGACTCTGTCTCAAAAGGAAAAAAAAAAAAAAAAAGAGAGAGAGAGAGAGAGTACACGAGAGAATATCCCAATCTAGTAGCAAGATGGCTAAGCCTTTCTTCTCCTTCCAAGGATGAATAAGTCAGGGGCCTTCATGAGATTCCCATCGAGGATGTGACGCTGGTTGAATTTCTTCCTGGAGCATGGCAGAAGTGACCCAGTTTCTATTCTCAGACATGTAAAGAAAACTGGATTCTGTGGTTGGGTGAATAATAGTCCCCAGAGATGTCCACGTTGCTAATCCCCAGGTGGTAGAGAGAATAATGGCCTCAAAACTGTGCACACCTTAATCCCATGTGGGAGACAGAATAATGACCCCAAAGATGTCCACGTCCACTCCCACATGTGGGAGACACCAACAATGGCCCCAAAGATGTCCACGCCCCAATCCCATGTGGGAGACAGAATAATGGTCTCCAAAGATGTCCACGTCCCACTCCCATGTATTACCAATAATGGTCCCAAAGATGTCCACGCCCCAATTCCCATGCGTGGGAGACAGAATAATGTTCCAAAGATGCCCACGCCCCATCCCACATGTGGGAGACACAACAATGGGCCCTGCAAAGATGTCCACGCCCCAATTCCCATGTGGAGACAGAATAATGGTCCCAAAGATGTCCATCGCCCCAATCCCATGGAGACACAATAATACCCCAAAGATGTCCACGCCCTAATCCCATGTGGAGACACAATAATGGTCCCAAAGATGTCCACATCCCACTTCCATATGGGAGATAGAGTAATGGCTCCCAAAGATGTCCATGTCTTTTTTGAGACGGAGTCTCTCTCTGTCAGCCCCAGGCTGGGAGCGCGGCACGCTTATCTCAGCCTCACCCTGCAAGCTCCTGGGCCTCCTGGTTCACTTTATTCTCCTGCCTCAGCCCCGAGTAGCTGGGACTACAGGCCAGCCACCCGGCCCCGCTAGTTTTGCATTTTTTAATACAGACGGGGTTTCACCATGTTAGCCAGGATGGTCTCGATCTCCTGACCTCGTGATCCACCCGCCTCGGCCTCCCAAAGCGCTGGGATGACAGGCGTGAGCCATCGCGCCTGGCCTAACATAAGAGTTTTTGAGAAGGTGCAGTTCAGCCGCTAACAACCTGGAATCTGTTGCTACTTCATATTTTATTTCATTTTATTTTATTTATTTTGAGACGGAGTTTCATTCTTGTCACCTACGCTGGAGTGCAGTGGTGCGATCTTGGCTCACTGCAACCTCCGCTTCCCGGGTTCAAGCGATTCTCCTGCCTCAGCCTCCCGAGTAGCTGGGATTACAGGCACCTGCCACCACGCCCGGCTCATTTTTGTATTTTTAGTAGAGACAGGGTTTTACCATGTTGGCCACAGGATGATCTTGATCTCTTGACCTTGTGATCACCACACCTTGGTCTCCCAAAGTGCTGGGATGACAGGCGTGAGCCACTGTGCCCGGCCCCATATCACTAGATAGAATGTTCTAGAATGTTTTCCACAAAGGTGCAGTCAGTCACAAAACTCACTTCTTCTCCCTGAGCCACCCCCCGTCCTCCTTTTAACCAGGAAACTGTCCACCGACTGACTGGCTTTGACGCCCGCGTACTTTCTCTCGTTTCCATCAACACACCGGTTTTCTCACACGCGATGTCATTTTCTGATTTATTTCAGAGTTGCTTGTGTCTCCGACGAAGGGCTAAGTTTCACCAGGACGGGGGTCTTGGCGTTGTCCCTCTGCCAACGGAGCCTGACGTACGACACGTGCATTTAGGGGATGAAGGAGGGAAACTTCAGACAGTGTCGGTTCCTACCTTTGAAGTTCTCAGAAGGCGCTTTGGGGACCCTCATCTCTTCTGCACGGGGAACGTCCCACCCCCTGTCAGCCTCACGCCATCGACATTCCTCGCCCCCACTGTCTTCTGTGTGTGTGTAGGGTGATTTACGGGTCCGTGCCGTTCCCTGCTTCTTTCAACCTATTAAATTGCTTTCACTTCTAATGGGAGACAGAACTTTTTGCTGCTTCGTTGCAGCCTTTTGGGGGGGCTCTCGGAAGCCTCTGCTTGCAGACCTGAGACCTGATGAGGTGCTAATAAAACGCAGCCTAGGAAGTGGAACCCACCGGCGTTTCTGCCTCACGTCTGTGTAATAATATATGGCTGTAATCGGACGAGGTTTTCATGTAGGGTTTTGGAGGAATGTGTCTCAGCATCCTGATCACTCTGCAGCTACCTCCACTCTGGGGCCAGGGCCTGAGACTCCTTCCTGGAGATCATCCGTGGACCCATGGCCGGCCCGCCTAGCTCAGAAAGGGAAGGGCTGCCTCGGCTGCTTGTTTCTGAAACCGTGATCATCTCCCTGGTGCTTCCTTGGCCTTCTTTTTCCTTCTTTGGTTTTGTGACACACACACGTTCACTCTTGTCGCCCAGGCTGGAGTGCGGTGGTGCGATCTCGGCTCACTGCAACCTCTGCCTCCCGGGTTCAAGCGATTCTCCTGCCTCAGCCTCCCCAGTAGCTGGGATTCCAGGAGCACACCAGCATACCCGGCTAATTTTGTAATTTTGGTAGAGACGGGGTTTCACCGTGTTGGTCAGGCTGGTCTCCAACTCCTGACCTCACGTGATCCGTCTGCTTTGGCCTCCCAAAGTGCTGGGATGACAGGCGTGAGCCACCACATCAGTCTTTTTTTGTTGTTGCTGTTGTTTTCTTTTGTGCTTTGTTTGTTTGGTTTTGCTTTTGGTTGTGTTTGAGACGGAGTCTCGCTCTGTCGCCCAGGCTGGAGGGCAGTGGCGCGATCTCAGCTCACTGCAACCTCCGCCTCCCGGGTTCACGCCATTCTCCTGCCTCAGCCTCCCGAGTAGCTGGGACGACAGGCACCTGCCACCAAGCCCGGCTCATTTTTGTATATTTAGTAGAGATGGGGTTTCACCATGTTGGCCAGGCTGGTCTTAAACTCCTGACCTCAGGTGATCCTCCTGCCTCGGCCTCCTGAGTAGCTGGGATGACAGGTGCGCGCCACCACGCCCAGCCAAGTTTGTATTTTTAGTAGAGACAGGGTTTCACCATGTTGGCCAGGCTGGTCTCGAACTCTTGACCTCAGGTGATCCCCCCCCCAACCTCGGCCTCGCAAAGCGGTGGGATGACAGGCGTGAGCCATCACGCCCGGCTGCATTTCTTAATTAATGTCTGTACGTTGTTTTTTCAACATAGCCATATTGCACACTTACTAGACTACAGTATCCACAGGTTTTATAGGCAGTAAGAAATTGAACCGTGTATGACTCGCTTTGTTGGGATATGAGCTTCATAGTGATGGTCTGCAAATACATTTGCACTGTCTCCAACATACCATGTTACACCTGGATGGGGTAACACCCACGTCTGCATCTTTCCAATCAGGGATAGTCGTGTGCTTTTGACGGTTTCCTTCGCGCAGCTTTGCCGAGCCCCGTGACAGACCAGCTGAGCTCGCAGACACACGACGGATAAGTAGCAGGTGATTCTCATCCGAGGGCTAAGCTAATCCACTCTTTCATATTTACCTTACGCTCAGGAGCTCCCACTTTAAGGCCTGTTAAAATAAAGCTCCCTGAGTCCCCAGAGAAACGGCTCTCAGCAGCGAGCCGGGGAAGGAACACGCGTCAGTCAAGCTGTTATTGGCTCTAATTAGCTGCCGTGCGGGCTGAGAGAGAACGTGCGGCTGCAGACACGTGTCAGTCAGAGACGCACCGACCCCCCTGCCTCGCACGGTCCTGCAGAGGAGGCACCTGTGAGAAGTGGTGGCCACCTCATGGCTATGATGACGTTGCTTCTTTTTTTCATTTGGAAAGTCTGTGGGTGTGTCCCTGAGTGGAAGTCAGGAAGGAACGTTCGAAAACACAATCTTCTGGCCGGGGGCGGCGGCTCACGCCTGTCATCCCAGCACTTTGGGAGGCTGAGGTGGGTGGATCACGAGGTCAGGTGTTCAAGACCAGCCTGGCTAACACGCAGGTGGAACCCCTGTCTCTACTAAAAATACAAAAAAATTACTGGCTGCAGGAAGGGCAATCAGATCCCAGCTACCAGGAGGCTGGAGGCAGGAGAATCGCTGAACTCCAGGGAGGGCGGGAGGCTGCAGTGAGCCGAGATCACGCCCCACTGCACTCCAGCCTGGGGGGAGCAAGACTCTGTCTCAAAAAAAAAAAAAAAAAAAAAAAAAAAATGAGGTCTTTAGAAAATTCTACTCATTGGTCAAGCAACGGGTGGCTCACTGTAATCCCAGCACTTTGGGAGGCCAAGGTGCATGGATCACCCGAGGTCAGGAGACAGACCAGCCTGACCAATATGGCAGAAACCCCATGTCTACTAAAAATACAAAAATTAGTCGGATGTGGTGGTGGGTGCCTGTCATCCCAGCTACTCAGGAGGCTGAGGCAGGAGAATCGTTTGAACCCGGGAGGCGGAGGTTGCAGTGAGCCGAGATCGTGCCATTGCCCTCCAGCCTGGACAACAGAGTCAGACTGTGTCTCCACACACACACACACACAATCACCAGAGACTCACCAAGTAACCTGTGTGACACAGTTTGTGATTCCAAAATTGCTCAAAGGAAGCACATAGGGCTTGCTGGGTGGATCACTGTTGAGTGCGTGTGTTTGTGTGTGTATGTGAGAGACGGGGTCTCGCTGTCTCACCCAGGCTGGAGTCCGGTGTGGTGCAATGATGGCTTCACTGCAACCACGGCCCTGTCGACCCAGTGGATTCTCCTACCTCCGCCTTCCGAGTAGCTGGGACTATTGACCATGTTCCACCACCCCTGGGCGACAGAGTGAGACGCTGTCTCAAAAAAAAAAATATATATATATATATACACACACATCATCTTCAGGGCACTGGGGAAACTCCAGTTACATAGACAAACAGGTGTGCAGGTCATTTTTATTAAAGCCACAGGAATTTTCTCCATTTTGAAGTATCGTAAACATATGCAACGCACAGGAAATGGGTCCTCGGAGGCTGTTTGAGTCCGGAGCACACAGATAATTAGGTTAGTCAAGTAATTGAAATACAATATCGCAGGATAGCTTGGCTGTGCCCTTCCCGTCTATATATACCTGCTTGAGAGATTATTTACAGCCTTGTGGTGTCCTGGTCGTAAAAGATTTGTAATTGAAAAGTGTATGTAAACCGTTCGCGGACGACATCAGCCTATTGCAAATTCTTCTGAGCGAATGAGAAGGGAAGGGATCGTATAAAGTTATTAAGAAATTACGCCAGGCGCCGCGGCTCACGCCTGTCATCCCAGCGCTTTGGGAGGCCGAGGCGGGCGGATCACTTGAGATCAGGAGTTCAAGACCAGCCGGGCCAACATGGTGAAACCCCGTCTCGACTAAAAGTAGAAAAATTTACCAGGCGTGGTGGCGTGCACCTGTCATCCCAGCTACTCAGGAGGCTGAGGCAGGAGAATCGCTTGAACCCGGGAGGTGGAGGTTGCAGTGAGCTGAGATTGCACCACTGCGCTCCAGCCTGGGCAACAGAGCGAGACTCCATCTCAAAAAACAAACAAACAAAAATTATCCAAGAGAAGAGATGCGTGAGCAGAGTATAGGGGAGGCAGACACGAGCTTCTCGTTATCTCTTCCCAGTGGAACCGTGGGTAGAAAATATTACTGAGTAGATAACTTCATCCAGGTCTGGAACTCCAGGGTCTTTACTGGGGGATGTTCTCCTACACAACGCGAACCTCCTGCATGGCTGACTTCAGTATCCAGCCCTTCCAGACGTGAAAGTGAATCCATGTTCCCCCAAACCCCAGCACAGATCCCAGAGCAGCCTAAATAACCCGTAAATGACGAGTTGACGGGTGCAGCACAGCAACATGGCACAAGTATACGTATGTAACAAACCTGCATCGCTATGCACATGTACCTAGGAACTTAAAGTACACAATAAAAAATAATCCTAAAAAAAAATAATAACCCAGTATGGCCTAGACCACCAGACGGCCCGAGGCTCCTGCAAATGACGATTTTTCCTGGAGCCCTTGGAATGTTCTGTCTGATAAGAGTATCCTTCTGACAGGGTTTGGTGGCTCACGCCTGTCATCCCAGCACTTTGGGAGGCCGAGGCGGGTGGATCACCTGAGGTCGGGAGTTCGAGACCAGCCTGGCCAACATGGAGAAACCCCGTCTCTACTAAAAATACAGAATTAGCCGGGCGTGGTGGCAGGTGCCTGTAACGCCAGGTACTCGGGAGGCTGAGGCAGGAGAATGGCTTGAACCCGGGAGGCAGAGGCTGCAGTGAGCCGAGATCATGCCATTGCACTCCAGCCTGGACAACAAGAGCAAAACTCCGTCTCAAAAAAAAAAAAAAAAGAATTTCTTTCTGGCAGGGTTTGGTGGCTCACGCCTGTCATCCCAGCACTTTGGGAGACGGAAGCGGGAGGATGACTGGAGTTCAGGAATCTGAGACCAGACTGAGCCCGCTTTGTTGTTGTTGTTGAGACAGCGTCTCGCTCTGTCCCCCGGGCTGGAGAGCACTTCGGAAATCACGGCTCACCGCAGCCTCGAACTCCCAGGCTCAAGCAATCCTCCCACCCAAGCCTCCAAATAGCTGGGACCACATACCTGAGTCACCACACCTGGCTAATTTCAGGACGTGGACATCTTTGGGGCCATTATTCTAACACATGGGATTAGGACGTGGACATCTTTGGGGCCATTATTCTGTCTCCCACATGGGATTAGGACATGGACATCTTTGGGGCCATTATTCTGTCTCCCACATGGGATTAGGACGTGGATATCTTTGGGGCCATTATTCTGTCTCCCACATGAGGATTAGGACGTGGACATCTTTGGGGCCATTATTCTGTCTCCCACATGGGATTAGGACGTGGACATCTTTGGGGCCATTATTCTGTCTCCCACGTGGGATTAGGATGTGGACATCTTTGGGGCCATTATTCTGTCTCCCACGTGGGATTAGGACGTGGACATCTTTGGGAGTGACACTGCTTATGCCCCCACCATTCAATCTGCCGCAGGTTCTAATGCGTCCACCCTGTCCTCCCTTCCTCGTGAGCCTGGCTGAGGCGAACTCTGTGCCTGTCCCAAGACCGTAGTCTGCACCGTCCCCGGACCCTGCATGTCTCTTCCTCTTACGTACGCCCCTTCAATGCCATTCCTGTGCCTCACTTCACGTCTGTTCAGTGTTCTCAGGAGAGAATTAACCAGGGGGCATCACCTCTGAATAACGCCATTCACCAGCTCCCTGAGGCCTGAGAGTCTCTGCCTCCAGCTTCACGTTCCAGGAGGCAACGTGATCCTGGATTTTCACGCCTGTGTGGACGCTAACCGCCTCCTGGTTTCCTGGGGCCCAGCAACGTCCGCGCTGGTCCTACTGGCTTCTTTGTCTAGCCCCCCTTCTTGAATTTCAACGTGAAGGCTTTGGATGCTGACCGCAACCCTTCCTTGCACGTTCCAGAGCCCAGTCGGCTTTCTCACACGGAAGTCAAACACTGGTGGGGGGGGCTTATCTCCACCCGAGCCGCCAAAACAGGCTTTTCCAACATGTGGGAGCCGGTTCCTATGTCTCTGCAGCGGGACGGCGTCTGAAGTCCACACGACCACTGGGGGAACCGCTGTGAGGCAGACGGTGCTTGGATTTTATTTTTATTATTTAATTTTATTTATTTATTTATTTATTCAATTATTTATTTATTTATTTATTTATTTATTTATTTTGAGACGGAGAGTCTCGCTGTGTCGCCCAGGCTGGAGGGCAGTGGTGCGATTTTGACTCACCGCAACCTCCGCCTCCCGGGTTCAAGCGATTGTCCTGCCTCAGCCTCCCGAGTAGCTGGGATGACAGGCACCTGCCACCACGCCCGGCTCATTTTTGTATGTTTAGTAGAGATGAGGTTTCGCCATGTTGTCCAGGCTGGTCTCAAACTCCTGACCTCAGGTGATCCATCCACCTCGGCCTCCCAAAGTTCTGGGATTACAGGCCTGAGTCACTATGCCGGCCATATTTTATTTTATTTGTTTATTTTGAGATGGAGTCTCACTGTGTCCCCCAGGCTGGAGTGCAGTGGTGGGATCTCAGCTCACTGCAATCTCCGCCTCCCAGGTTCAAGGGATTCTCCTGCCTCAGCCTCCCGAGTGGCTGGGATTACAGGTACCCGCCACCATGCACAGCTAATTTTTGTATTTTTAGTAGAGATGGGGTTTCGCCATGTTGGCCAGGCTGGTCTCGAACTCCTGATCTCAGGTGACTCCACCTGCCTCGGCCTCCCAAAGTGCTGGGATGACAGGTGTGAGCCACTGTGCCCAGCCATATTTTTATTTGTTTTTATTTATTTATTCATTTATTTATTTATTTATTCTTTTGGGACGGAGTCTCGCTGTGTCACCCAGGCTGCAGTGCAGTGGCGCGATCTTGGCTCACTGCAGCCTCAGCCTCCCGAGTAACTGGGATGACAGGCACCCGCCTCCATGCCAGGTTTATTTTTATATTTTTAGTAGAGACGGGGTTTCACTATGTTGGCCAGGCTGGTCTTAAACTCCCGACCTCAAGTGATCCACCCGCCTCGGCCTCCCAAAGTGCTGGGATGACAGGCGTGAGCCACCGCACCTGGCCCAGAACGTGCTTTTTAAATGGCAGTGGTGGAAAGCCAAAAAATAAAAATAAAAAATTCTTGGTTATTTTGCTAGTAGTATGGATCCATTCTAAAGTACATTTCTTTAAAGACTGGGTGCAAAAGCTACCTTTATACACAGAGAGAAACTTTACCTGCAGACAGGAGTGCTAATTGTCCAAATGTACTCAGATCAAACCCAGCTGCTGATGTTTGCGGCTGGAGGATTCTTTGCTGTGGGGCCATCCTGGGCACTGGAGGGGGTTGCACAGCGTCCCCGGGCTCCACCCACCAGGTCCCAAAACCACCCACTCCCCAGTCAGGGCAACCAAAAAATGATTCCAAATACTAAATGGCACCTGAGAGCAGAATTATCCCCAGTTGGGAGTTACTATCAATATATAGAGAGAGTAGATAACAGACAGATAGATAAATAGATACATAGAAAAATGGACGCATAGGCCAGGCACAGTGGCTCACGCCTGTCATCCCGGCACTTTGGGAGGCCAAGGCGGGCGGATCGCCTGAGGTCAGGAGTTCGAGACCGGCCTGGCCAACATGGTGAAACCCCGTCTCTACTAAAAATACAAAAATTAGCCAGCCGTGGTGGTGGGCACCTGTAATCCCAGGTACGTGGGAGGTGAGGCAGGAGAATCGCTTGAACCCGGGAGGCAGAGGTTTCAGTGAGCTGAGATCGTGCCACTGCACCCCAGCCTGGGCGACAGAGCGAGACTGTCTCAAAAAACAGAAAGAAAAATGGATGCACAGATAGAAAAATACATAGAAAATAGATAGATGGATAGATAGATGGATAGATAGATAGATAGATAGATAGATAGATAGATGATGGAGATAGGTAGATAACAGATAGATAGATAGATAGATAGATAGATAGATAGATAGATAGATAGATAGATAATACAGAAAAATAAGTAAATAGATAATGGATAGATAGAGATGATAGATAGATGGATGACACATACATAAATAGATGATTGATAAATGATGGATGGATCGAGAGAGATAGATGATAGAAAATAGATGGATATAGAAAATAGATGGAGATAAATTAAAAAATAGATACATCATAGATAGATAAATAAATCAAAGACAAGTAGACAGGGCAACAAGCAAGACTCCATCAAAAAAAAGAGAGAACCTTAGGTGTGAAAGGACGTCTCACCACTGATGTCTGCCTGACTCTGAGAGCTTTACTCATGGGTGATACTTTGGAACTCAGAATATCCTAGATCCATGTCCAGCGACAGGGGGAGAAAGAGAGAGAGAGAGAAGACAGAGGAGACAGAGAGGGGAGAGAGAGGGGAGAGAGAGAGAGAGAGAGAGAGAGAGAGAGAGAGGAGAGAGAAGGGAGAGAGGAGAGACAGAAAGAGAAGAGGGACAGAGAGAGGAGAGAGAGAAGTGAGGGAAGTGGGGGAGAGAGGAGAGACAAAGAGAGGAGAGAGGGAGAGAAGAGAGAAGGGAGAGAGAAGGGAGAGAGGAGAGAGAGAGGAGACAGAGGAGAGAGAGAGAGGAGACAGAGAGAGGAGAGAAGGGAGAGAGGAGAGAAGGGAGAGAGGAGAGAGAAACAGGGGAGAGAGGAGAGACAGAAAGAGGGGAGAGAGGAGGAGCGAGAGAGAGAAGAGAGAGGAGAAAGAAAGAGGGAAGAGAGAGAAAGAGGAGAGAGGAGAGAAAAAGCGAAGAGAGGAGAGAGAAAGCGAAGAGAGAGGAAAGAGAAAGAGAAGAGAGAGAGGAGAGAGAGAAGACAGAGAAAGAAAGAGGGAGAGGAGAGAGAGAAAAGAGAGAAAGAGAGAGAGAGGAGAGAGACAGAGAAAGACCCACCTCTTTCTCCCTGCTTCTGAAATTAGGATTTTGCACCCGGGAACCACCACAGGACGGCCGGCCTCCCCGCTGCAGTGGGGCTGAGCCCGTGTCTGCAACCCAGATGCCATTTGGGAAAATCACGATTTTCTCCTGCACACGGTCCGGACGCCCAGGGCAAATCTCCCACCTAACAGACAGCCCGTCTAGCAGGGTTTCCTATAGAAGTTGAGCCTGACCGAAACGTCCTAAAAGAAAGCTTCCCTTTCAGTCACATCTTCCAACCTGACTTCTTAAAAAAAAAAAAAAGAAGAAGAAGAAGTGGGGGGAGAGGGGGAGGTAACGATAGAACAATTCTTGTATTTATTTTCCTGCAAACAATCAAACGATTTAGCCAATGCTTCCTTTGGCTTCTCACCTTAATGCTGAAGTCATTAATTATGAACTGCCTCGGGGCCTACAGCAGCAACAGCTGAAGCTTGTCAGGGTGTCCGCAGACCTCCGGTGGGGAGGGGAGGGGAGCCGGGAAAGGGGGGTCCTAAAAGGGCCACTGTGGCTGGCAGGAGGAAGGAGGGAGGGAGACTGTGGTCTCTCTCAGGCCTCCGGAGGCCAGAGGCCGTGCCAACGGGGGCTCACGGAGAGGGTGCGTGTCACACCGGTGATGCCCCGACTTGTCCTGCATTTAGAACTTGCCTTGTTGGAGTCTGGGGCAGGAGATCCTCCTTACACCTTCCCCACCGCAGCTGCCCAATCAAGGCACCACACAAATGGATTCCCAGGACTCTCTGCCTCTACCTCCAAAGCCACATTGGCTTTCTGTTGCTGTGTGTGTCTTAACTGTCCCCAACGGGCTCTCTCAGCAGCCTGGATAAAGAGTTTTTCTCCAGGCCGGGCGCGGTGGCTCACGTCTGTCATCCCAGCACTTTGGGAGGCCGAGGCGGGTGGATCACTTGAGGTCGGGAGTTCGAGACCATCCTGGCCAACGTGGTGAAACCCCGTCTCTATTAAAAATACAAAAAATTAGCTGGGCGTGGTGGCGGGCACCTGTCATCCCAGCTACTC
>NW_022161188.1:6139-21382 GCF_008728515.1 Papio anubis | reverse complement strand
AATTGCATGAGTTTGACAGGCAGACTAAATGACAGAGTACATAAAAAACACTCGGCCAAGAGCCCGGCACACAGTAGGTGTGGAGGAAACATTTGCTATCTCACTGCCAGGAAACACGATGGGAAGGAAAACCAGTGCCCTAAATGAGTTAGGATGGGCAGATGAGGCTGTGAGAAGGCGCTATCTTTTTATTTCTATTTTTCAAACTTTTCATAAGATCGTTACATTTATGAAGAGAAAAACCAAACAACAAAATATCCAAAACAACCTGGCAGCTAAGTGGATAATTTATTGTCTTAAAAATCTTCAAGGTGCCAAGAACAGTGGCTCATGCCTGTAATCCAGCACTTTGGGATACCAAGGTGGGTGAATCACCTGAGGTCAGGAGTTCGACACCAGCCTAGCCAACATGGTGGAACCCCATCTCTACTAAAAATATTAAAATTAGCCTGGCATGGTGCCAGGCATCTGCAATCCCAGCTACCAGGGAGGCTGAGGCAAGAGAATCACTTGAACCTGGGAGGTGGAGGTTGCATTGAGCCAAGATCATGAGATGGGCAATAAGAATGGGGGGAAAAAAAAAGAAGTGGATAATTTCTTATCTTAAAAATCTTCAAGGTGCCTGGCGTGATGGCTCACACCTATAATCCCAGTATTTTGGGAGGCTGATATGCGTGGATCATTTGAGCTCAAGAGTTAGAGTTAGCCAGGCATGGTGGTGTGTGCCTGTAGTCCCAGCTACTCAGGAGGCTGAGGTGGGAGGATCACTTAAGCCTAGGAGGTGGAGGTTGCAGTGAAGTGAGATTGCACCACTGCACTCCAGCCTGGGTGACAGAACAGGACCCTGTCTCAAATTAAAAGAAAAAAAAATCTTCAAGGCTAGGCATGGTGGCTTTTGCCTGTAATATCAGCATTTGGGGAGGCTGAGGCAGTGTAATTGCTTGAGGCCAGAAGTTTGAGACCATCCTGAGCAACACAGCAAGACCCCACCTCTAAAATAAAAAAAATAAAAAATAAAAATAAAATAAAATTTTAAAACTCCAAGAAATACAGTCCAGAATAGTGCTGTCAATAGAACTCTCCGAGATGACAGAATGTTCTATGGCCACGTATGGTTGATGAGTGCTTGAAATGTGGCTAGGGCAACTAAAAAACTGAATTTTCTTCTTCTTTTTTCTTTTTTTTTTTTTTCAGATGGAGTCTCAATCTGTCACCCAGGCTGGAGTACAGTGGTGTGATCTCAGCTCACTGCAAGCTTTGCCTCCCAGGTTCACACCATTGTCCCATCTCAGCCTCCCAGTAGCTGGGACTACAGGTGGCCGCCACCATGCCCAGCTTATTTTGTTTTTGTATTTTTGGTAGAGACGGGGTTTCACCATGTTAGCCAGGATGGTCTCGATCTCCTGATCTCGTGATCCGCCCACCTCGGCCTCCCCAAGTGCTGGGATTACAGGTGTGAGCCACCGCAACCAGCCTTTTTTTTTTTTGAGACGGAGTCTTCCTCATCTCCCAACCTGAAGTGCAGTGACACGATCCTGGCTCATTGCAACTTCCGCCTCTGGGGTTCAAGTGATTCTCCCACCTCAGCCTCCCAAGTAGCTGGGATTACAGGAGCATGCCACCATGCCTGGTTAATTTTTGTATTTTTAGTAGAAACAGGTTTCACCATGTTGGTCAGTCAGCTGGGTGTGAGCCACCACACCCAGTCTGAATTTTCACTTTTTAAAATTTTTAATTAAATTTTAAAAGAGCCAGACACAGTGGCTTACGCCTGTAATCCCAGCAGTTTGGGAGGCTGAGGAGGAAGGAGTGTTTGAAGCCAAGAGTTCAAGACCAGTGTGGGCAACAAAGTGAGATCCCCACATCTCTACAAAAAATTTAGAAATGTTGGGGGCTTGTCTAGCATCCTCAGGGCTGAGATCAGAGTTGCCCAGGACCTGGGGAGGTGAGAGCTCAGAGGGTGATGAGGGCACAGAGGAAGGGAGTGGAAACTTAACTCTCAGGCATGGGTCCCATATCCTTCCCCAGGCCAGGCCCAGGCCCTGGCCCCCAACTAGGGACAGTTGGGAGGTAGAGGTGGGAGGATCACTTGAGTCTGGGAGTTCCAGGCAACAGTGAGCTGTGATGGAGCCATTGTGCCCCAGCCTGGGAAACAGAGCACGAGCGTGACTCAAAACAAAGCAAAACACAACAAAACAAAACTGAATAATAAAAAATAAATGTTGGCCAGGCGCGGTGGCTCATGCCTGTAATCCCAGCACTTTGGGAGATGGAGGCGGGTGGATCACGAGGTCAGGAGTTCAAGATCAGCCTGGCCAAGATGGTGAAACCCCCTCTCTACTAAATATACAAAAAAAAAAAATAGCTGGGCGTGGTGATGGGCACCTGTAATCCCAGCTCCTCGGGAGGCTGAGGTGAGAACTGCTTCAACAAGGGAGGCAGAGAATGCAATGAGCCGGTATCATGCCACTGCACTCCAGCCTGGGCGACAGAGTGAAACTCCGTCTCAAAAAAAAAAAAAAAATTAGCCGGGCGTGCTGGCGGGCGCCTGTAGTCCCAGCTACTCGGGAGGCTAAGGCAGGGTAATAGGTGAACCCGGGAGGCGGAGCTTACAGTGAGCCAAGATCGCACCACTGCACTCCAGTCTGGGCGACAGAACGAGACTCCATCTCATTAGTAAATAATAAAATAATAAATAAAATGTTAATAGGCACATGCAGCTCAGGGCGACCATATTAGTGCAGACCACATGCATAAGGCTCAACTGGTGTTATGCCCAGACGCTGATTTATTCTTCAGCACCCCCCAGCTCAGACTTCCTTGGCACCTGCTCAGGAGCTCGTTGGCACTCCGCAGCCGCTGCACCTCGCGCTGGGCGTCCTCCTGGGCCTGCATGGCGCAGTTGGTCTTTTCCCGCAGGCGCAGCAGTTGTTCCTCTAGGGCCCGCCGCTCACTCTCGCTGTCGCTAAGCTGCTTCCGCAGGGTGCCCAGCAGGTCCTGGCTTGCCTCATAGCGCCCACCCATGTTCTGAGGCGTGGGCATCACAGAGTCTACGGGGGTCCTGGGAGGCCTCCAGAGCCCACCTACTCTCTTCTGGTTCCAGGGATACACACTAGCCTACGCTAGGCGGGGTCCAGGGCCTGGACCTGGCCTGGGACAGGATAGGAGCCTAGGCCTGAGAGCCAAGCTTCCACTCCCCTACTATGTGCCCTCACCACCCTTTGAGCCCTCACCTCCGTGGGGTCCCGGACAATTCCTGTCAAACTCCCCCGGATGCGAGACAAAGCCCCAGGCACCTTCGTCTCCTGGGTTCTGACCCCACCCCCAGGGCTCCCAGGCCCCTCCCCTTTGCATCCTGGTTCCACTCTCAGACCCCTCCTTGCCCTGGCTCTGCGCCTAGTTCCCGAGCTCCTCTCATCCTAGGCTCTGATTCCCCTTGCTAGAACTTTTCCCAGAATCCTGGCTCTGTATAACCAGGGACATGTCTCCCTCTCTACCATGACCCTAACACTGCAGCAGTCTCCTCCCTCCACCAGCTGCTCAAGCACCCCCACTTCTGGGCTCGGCTTCACCGCAGAGCTCTCGGCCACCTCCTTCGGGGTCATGACACCCTCAGACACTTTCTCAGGGCTCTGGCTGCACCCTGCGGCGCTCAGACTCCTCCCCCTGACCCTGGCCCCTGACCCGCCCCCACCCCCGCTCCCGCCCCAACCGGGAGGGCGCGAGCCCCGCCCCCCTCCAGCCCCCGGGCCTCTGGCTGCGCCCAGAACCCTCAAGCCCCTTCCTACCTAGACCTGCGGCTGGCACTTGTGCAGGGCGGAGTGGATCAGGGCGAGCTTGGAGGAGTCTGAGCAGGCCGGGGAGAGGGGCCTCGGCGGGGCGAACGACCTCGGCCTGGCTAGGAGCGCCGCGGTGGGGACGGGGTCCACTGGCCCGAGAGCCCCCCACCGCAGGCTCTCGGCTCGGAGACACTTGGAGACGCTCAGCTGGACGCCGCTCTCAACATAGCACAGGATGGCCTGAGGGTAGGGGAGGGAGGCAGAAGGTGTCCACAGAGTTAGGAACCGCGGGGTTAGCTGGTAAAGCTGCCCAGGCGAGGCTGGGGGCTGCCTCATTCCAAATGCTCCCTCCTACAACAAGCCTTCCTGATTTCACCTCCTCCACTAGCTCAGTCCTCAGCTCGCCGCTGAGGCCTCCGATTTATTGCGAAGACATCATTTGGCGTTGCTCACAGGTGGGCTCCGGAAGGGCCGTGCCTCCCCTCTGACACTGGGGGTTCCCCAGGGCAGGGGCCGGGTGAGCTAGCAGGGGTGCTGAGCAGCTACAGCCTGGGCTCCAGGCCCCCACCCATTTGCAGTTCAGTCCCAGGCCACCAAAAGGCGTGGCGGGGGAGCCCAGGACTGCCTGGCAGGGCCCTATCTTCCCGGCTCTCTGGGCTCGCACCTGTGCCAGGTCCGTTAGGGTCTGCTGTAGCCCCTCTCCGTCCTCTGTCTCCAGGGCCGCCTGCTCCTGTAGCCGCAGGGATTCCTGGAGTGCAGTTAGGGAGACAAAGAGTGGTCCAGGTTCTGTCTTATCTCAAACCTCCCTTTCCCTTCCCTCCCTGGCTCACCACTGACCAGGTGGCTTCTGAAGCCATGTCCATAGGCCAGCCACCTGGCCCGAGGGGCAGCAGGCCTGAGGCCCTCACTGAACAGACCAAGCCCAGAGAAGAGCTGTGTCCTGCCCCATGTCACACAGACAATTGGAGGAGAGCCGAACCTAGAACCCAGGCCAGGCCCCACACAGAGGGGTGACCAAACCAGGCTGTACCCTGGGGTAGTGAGTGTCCCACTGGTGGGGGAGGGGGAGTAGCTGGGTTGCCAGAGGCAGCATCTGGACCTGGAGAGCGCAAATGGGAGTTCAAGTCCCCACTCTCCCGCTTACTGGCTCTGAGACTGGACAAGCATTTCCCCTCTTGGGCCTCAGTTTCCCCATCTGTGTCATGAGGATTATGCTACAGGGCTGCTGGGGGGAAGAAATGGGATGGAGGAGGTGAGTGTGCTTACCACGAAGACTGCACACCTGTGAGACCTGAACCTGAGTGTGAGTGGGATGCTGGGGGTGGCCCAGGCAGCCCAGCCCTAAGCCTGCGTCCATGGATCTGGCCGGTACCCCATCCCACCCTGCCACATCTCAGGGGAAGCTACAGCTCACCAGGGCCTCAAGCTTCTCAGTGAGGTCCTTGTTGACCTGATCCTTCTCCAGATTCTGCTTCTGAAGACGCTCCACTGTCAGGCCCAGCTCTGTCACTCTGGAGTTGGGGAAGCAACAGAGGTGAATAGGGGACCACCCCTACCTCTCAAATCCACTAGCTCTGTGTCCACCATGCTTCTCCAAACCCGAGGCAGGGACCCTAACATCCACCTCCCTGGCTGTGTGACCTTAGGCAAGTCCCGGCTCCTCTCCAGACCTCACGCTTCTCATCTGTGAAACAGGAATGAGGTTCCCACCAGCTTTATCTCATGGGAAAGCACTTGAGGACATGTCCAGGTGGCAGAAGTAAGGGGCACAAGTTTTTTTGTTTTATTTTTTTCAGACGGAGTTTTGCTCTGTCATCCAGGCTGGAATACAGTGATGTGATCTTCACTCACTGCAACCTCCATATCCTGGGTTCAAGCGATTCTCCTGTCTCAGCCTCCCTCATAGCTGGGATTATAGACACGCACCACCACACCTGGCTAGTTTTTGTATTTTAGTAGAGACAGGGTTTCGCCTGTTGGGCAGGCTGGTCTTGAGCTCCTGACCTCAGGTAATCCCCCTACCTTGGCCTCCCAAAGTGCTGGAATTACAGGTGTGAGCCACCACACCCGGCCACAAGTTCTGTCATCAGAGGCTAAGCTGTTTATGATATACACTGGGCAAGTGCCTTCGGAACCTCAGTGGGGTGCCTGGGAAGACTGGCTGAGCTCACAGAGAAAGGCCCTGTGCCTAGTGAACAGATGCTCCCTTCTCCCCAACCCTCCAGTTTTACCTTCTGCAGGGACGCCTGCCTTGTGCAGCACCCACCAGGTACCCACCTGGCACTGAGGTCAGCCTCATCCAGGTCGCTTTGCATCTGCTGCTGGGCCAGGTCCTTCTCGTGGAGCATCTTGTCCTGCAGCTGCTCCTCTAGCTGGGCCTGCTTCTCCAGGGCTGCCTCGGTCCGGCTCTCTGCCAGCCGCAGGTCCGTGATCAGTCCCAGGCCTGCCTCCTGGACAGCTCATAATGTCTGGGCCAGCTCCCCTCCCAGCTGCAGCAGGTCCCTTGGGGAGAGAGCATAGGCTGGCGATGGGATGGGGCTCACTCCCAAATACAAATTAAAACTATGCTGGGGCCAGGCGTGGTGGCTCACACCTGTAATCTCAGCACTTTAGGAGGCTGAGGCAGGCAGATCACCTGATGTCAGGAGTTCAAGACCAGCCTGGCCATCATGGTGAAACCTCGTCTCTACTAAAAATACAAAAAATTAGCCAGGCATGGTGGCACACTCCTGTAGTCCCAGCTACTTGGGAGGCTGAGGCAGGAGAATTGCTTGAACCCAGGACATGGAGACTGCAGTAAGCCGAGATCATGACGCTGGGCTGCATTCCAGCCTGGGCGACACAGCGAGACTGCATCTCAAAAAATAAATAAATAAAATAAAAATAAAAATAAAACTATACTAGGCTGGGTGCTGTGGCATGCACCTGCAGTTTCAGCTATGTGGGAAGCTGAGGCAGGATTGCTTGAGCCCAGGAGTTTGAGGCCAGCATGGGAAACATAGTGAGACTCCATCTCAAAAACAAAAGAGAAAGAAAAAAAAAAAACACACACACACACAAACCCTACACTGGGATGCCATTTGTCCACTATCAGACTAGGGGGAAAAACAAGGGTCACATAATACACAAGGAGGGGCTTTGGGATAACAGGCGCTCCCCTACACAGCTGGTGGGAAGGTGAGTACAACCACAATGGAGAGCACTGGGGGAAAGCTCCGAGAACTATGCATGCACAGGACCTTCCCACCAGCTCCCCTAAGAACGTATCCAAAGATATACTCCAGCACAGAGAAGATGGCTTGTGCACAAGGGGGTTCACTGCAGCATTGCTCGTGTAAAAAATCCTGGTGACAACCTGAATGTCTATCAAAAGGGGACTGTTACTAAGTACATGATGGTACATCTATTCAGTGGAACACTCTGTGGTCAAGAAAACCAGTGGAGAAGTTCTTACTGGTCTGACACAGAGTCACCTCCCAATTATAACTAATATGTGAGGAAAGCATCTTCGAGAACTGTGAAGATGAAATTTTACCAGGCATATATACAAAAAAGTGTGCATGTGTCTGTGTGTGTGTGTGTGTGATCTGCTTTATTTGATTATGTAAGATAACCCTGGAAGGTCACTTAAGAAACTGATAGGCCAGGAGCGGTGGCTCACACCTGTAATCCCAGCACTTTGGGAGGCCAAGGCGGGAGGATCACCTGAGGTCAGGAGTTCGAGACCAGCCTGGCCAACACGGCGAAACCCCGCCTCTACTAAAAATACAAAAATTAGCTGGGTGTGGTAGCTCATGCCTGTAATCCCAGCTACTTGGGAGGTGGAGGTGGGAGAATTGCCTGAACCGGGGAGGCAGAGGGTTGCAGTGAGCCAAGATCGTGCCACTGCACTCCAGCCTGGGAGACAGAGGGAGACTGCATTTTGAAAAAAAAAAAAAAAAGAAGAAACTGATAATGCTTCTCATAGAAACTTGGTGGCCGAAAAAAGAAAAAAAATTGTACATATAAAAAGAAAAAGAAGCTGATAATGCTGCTTGCCTACAAGGAGGGAAGGGGAATATCTAGGGTCAGACGTGAAAGGGAGCCGTTTTACTGTGTACCCTTTTGAAATGTGAACCTTGTGAACATGTGACTTAATCAAAAGTAAAATACAAAAATTTTCAAGGCTACTTAAAAATTTTGTTTTTGTTTTTTTGAGACGGAGTCTCACTCTGTTGCCCAGGCTGGAGTACAGTGCTACAATCTCGGCTCACTGCAACCTCCGCCTCCCTGGTTCAAGCGATTCTCCTGCCTCAGCCTCCCGAGTACCTGGAATTACAGACGTATGTCACCACACCCAGCTAATTTTTGTATTTTTTAGTAGAGACGGGGTTTCACCATGTTGGCCAAGTTGGTCTTGAACTCCTGACCTCAGATGATCTACCTGCCTCAGCCTCCCAAAGGCTGGAATTACAGGCATGAGCCACCGAGCCTGGCCTTAAAAATGTATTTTTGCAGGCCCATTTCTGTAATTCCAGCACTTTAGGAGGCCAAGGCAGGTGGATTGCTTGAGTCCAGGAGTTTGAGACCAGCCTGGGCAACACAGCAAGACCCTGTCTCTAAAAAAAAAAAAAAAAGGGGCGGGCGCGGTGGCTCAAGCCTGTAATCCCAGCACTTTGGGAGGCCGAGACGGGTGGATCACAAGGTCAGGAGATCGAGACCATCCTGGCTAACACGGTGAAACCCCGTCTCTACTAAAAAATACAAAAAAAAAACTAGCCGGGTGAGGTGGCAGGCGCCTGTAATCCCAGCTACTCGGGAGGCTGAGGCAGGAGAATGGCGTAAACCCGGGAGGCGGAGCTTGCAGTGAGCTGAGATCCGGCCACTGCACTCCAGCCCGGGCAACAGAGCCAGACTCCGTCTCAAAAAAAAAAAAAAAAAATTAGCTGGTCATAGTGGTGCACACTTATAGTCCCAGCTACTTGGGAGGCTAAAGTGGGAGGATCACTTCACCCTGGAAGGTCAAGCCTAACGTGAGTTGTGATTGTGCCACTGCACTTCAGCCTGGGCAACAGAGAGACACTGTCTCAAAAAAAAAAAAAATGTATTTTAAGTCCATAATACAGGTTAAATCCTTTCCTTTCCTGAATGAACTGTACCCCTGGTTATCCAATACTAAGGAGGGACACTGCCTCATTCCAGAATTCTAATTAATATAAAAGGAGTGACTAAATGAGAAGCTCACAGTTTTGCAGCCTCTGATGAGTGGGTTGGATCTTGAAAAGAGAGACAACAGGCATAGGGACATCCCGATGGAAGAATACATTCTACTTATGGAGTCTTGATTAATTAATTAATTAATTAATATAAAATAAAAGCAAGCAGAAGAACCTGAATCTGACCTAGCTTTAGATCCAACATCCAATTTACAGGAAATACATGGGATAAAGAAACATGTTAATTGACACCATAAGGATGCAACCAACAAAATCCAGGCCATGAGAATCTCCAAGGACAATTGGCCCAGTTTCCTGAACAAATAAGTTAAAAGGAACTTAAAACACAAAGCAGGGGCTGGGCACAGCGGTTCGGGCCTGTAATCCCAGCTCTTTGGCAGACCAAGATAGGTGGATCATCTGAGGTCAAGACCAGCCTGGCCAACATGGTGAAGTCCCCATCTCTACTGAAAATACAAAAGTTGGCCAGGCGCGGTGGCTCAAGCCTGTAATCCCAGCACTTTGGGAGGCCAAGATGGGCGGATCATGAGGTCACGAGATCGAGACCATCCTGGCTAACCTGGTGAAACCCCGTTTCTACTAAAAAATACAAAAAACTAGCCGGGCGAGGTGGCGGGCGCCTGTAGTCCCAGCTACTCGGGAGGCTGAGGCAGGAGAACGGTGTAAACCCAGGAGGTGGAGCTTGCAGTGAGCTGAGATCCGGCCACTACACTCCAGCCTGGGCAACAGAGTGAGACTCAGTCTCAAAAAAAAAAAAAAGAAAAGAAAAGACAAAGCCACCAGTCACATTTTGTGAATGTCTATGGATCTGGATTCAAACAAATTGTAAAGAAAAAACTAAAGTAAGACTATCTGTGACTTTTTTTTTCCTGTTCTTGAGACAGTTTCTCTCTGTCACCCAGGCTGGAGTGCAGTGGTGTGATCTCGGCTCACTGAAGCCTCTGCCTCCTGGGTTCAAGTGAGTCTGGTGCCTCAGCCTCCCCAGTAGCTGGGATTACAGGCGTGTGTCACCACACCTGGATAATTTTTTTATTTTTAGTAGAGGTGTGGGTTCACCACGTTGGCCAGGCTGGTCTCTAACTCCTGACCTCAGGTGATCTGCCCGCCTCGGCCTCCCAAACTACTGGGATTACAGGCCTGAGCCACTGCACCTGGCCTACTGTGACATTTATGAGACATATGGAAAATCTAGACACTGGCTATTTGATGATATTAAGAAAAGATTATTAAACCAGGTGTGGTTGCTCACGCCTATAATCCCAGCACTTTGGAAGGCCAAGGAAGGAGGATCACTTAGGCTCAGGAGTTCAAGACCAGCCTGGGCAACAAAGTGACACCTCGACTCTACAAGAAATAAAAAAATCAGCAAGCCTGGTGGCATGCACCTGTGTTCCGAATCGCACAGGACCTGAGGTAGGAGGACTGCTTGAGACCAGGAGGCCGAGGCTGTAGTGAGCCATAAAGAAAAGAAAAAATAAAGAAAAGATTACTAACTAAAAGGTTTCTAATGCACTAAATGAAACACCTTGGCCCCCTGCCTTGGGGCTCTCTCTACAGCCTCCCGACACTGCTGTTGAGCTGACTGCTCACACCGATCAGATGCCCCTGTTCAAAGATCAAGCAGGCCCAAGCTCCCCCGCTGAGGCAGGCTCTCCTTTCCTTGTACCAGCCCTTCGTTCAACCCCCCTGGCTGCCATGGGCTCGCACCTCCCTGCCTTTGCTCATGCCTTGCTTCTGCTTGGAGTGCCTGCTGCTCTGCTTCAACCCTACCCATTCCTTGAGGCTCTGAGCAAATTCCATCTCCACAAAGCGGTTTTTCTGACCTCCCCACCCCTCCCATCCTTCTGAGCCTCCAGGACATTCCCTCTGTCCCATGTACATATCACTGACCACTCGCTTCCTTAGTCTAGAATTTTGGGGATCTACGTCTCTTCATCACTAGAGGCTGTGAGGTCCTTGGTAGCAAAGCTGAATATTCTAGTGGATTAAAATCAGGAATTTTGGCCTGGTGCAGTGGCTCATGCCTATAATCCCAGCACTTTGGGAGGCTGAGGCTGGCAGATTGCCTGAGCCCCTGAGTCTGGAGGAACACAGTCCAAGGGTGCTCAGGGGAGTTGGAAGTAGGGGGTTTCTCCTGGACGGCCACTGCAGGCCTGCCAAGTGTCTGCGCCAAGCCCACTGAGGTCATTGGTGAGCGGTGTCCGCATCCGTGTGTGGTGGCGCTGGCCTGGGGCAGCCACACATGCTGTGCACTGATGTTGGTGGCCCTCACTAGGTGCGAACAGGGTGTTATTTTGTCATTTGTCTCCAGGCAGGACCCTGTGTGTGTTTGTGTGTGAGTGCTGAGTTCATGTCGACGGTTTGGTGCCTCTGAGCCTTCCCGTGAACGGGTAAGGCGGCATCTGGCTGAAGGTCTATGTTGTGGTGCAGGTGTTGGGTCTGGCTGTGTGTATCAGGGCATATGTCTGTGTTGTCGGCGAGGCAAGTGTACAACCGCACGTGCGTGGGTCTGGGGAGTGTGCCTGGGCTCCCTGGTATGTGTGATACACACTTTGTGCATCTGGGTATGCCTTTGTGGGCTGATTGGTGGCTATGTTGAACTGTATGCTTTCTCTGTCCGTGTGCAACCATGAGGTGGGAGACAGCGTGCTGTGTCATCTGCATGTGGGTGTTATGGGTCCGCGGTGGTGGGGTGACTGTTCTGTGCCTGTGTGGGGTTGTGCAGCATCTGGCTGTGGCTGTGGGTTACAATGTGCATATTCTGTGAATTGGAGTGTTTCTGTCCCTGAGAAGCAAGTGTAGGCGCAGCCTGGTTTTAGGGTCTCACTATGTTGTTTGTGGCATGTTTTGTGCATCTGTGTGTCTCTGTGTGGGGCCCAGTGTGGCCTGTGTCGTGTACACACTGCATATCTGTGTGAAGCAAGTGCTGTTTGCCTCTGGGACACAGAGGGGTTCAGGCTGTTGCCGGATTCTCCTCCCGCCAAGGCCAGGACCCTGTCGGCCACACCTCACCCCTTTCCACAAACTTCACCCCGCACAAAACAGCCTTTCAATTTTACTTGTAATTCAAAAGAGAAGGAGGCTGCCACTAAGCCAGAGATGAAAGAAGTTGACTGTCTCCCCTAGCAACCACTGCCCTCAGACCGCCATTCAATTTAGTCTTTCCAGGTTGCTATGGACACAAGGGAGCCCAGGGGTCTGTCCTCTGAGCTAAGGGAGGCGTGGCCACTCCCTCCTTTCCATTCCCAGCTACGCCTACACCTGCTTCTCAGGGACAGCAAGAAGGAGGGACCCCCATCGGGGCCCTGAGATCCTCTCTCTTGGCTGGGAGGTGGCCTCTGGGAGTGCCTCAGTTTCCCTGCAGGACATGCAGTCAACAGGATAAAGACCTGACCCTCCCTCCACTCCCCATGCAGGGTTGGAAAGATCAGAACAATCTTGCTGACTGCCCCCCAACCCAGCCCACCATGCCAGTGAGGGCCGCAGGGGCAGGCACTTGCCACCTGTGGCCATGGAGACAAGGGGGTGGCAGGGAAAGAGAATGTTGCCCAACTGCAGAGCCCTGGACCAAGGGTCTCATCCCAGCACCACCACTGACCTTGGGCCTATCATGCCCCCTCTCCAGGACTTACTTTCCCTATCTGTGATAAGGTGATCTCCAGGCTCTGAAGTTCTCTGGGACCCACCCTCCAGGAAAGGCCTTTGCAGTCATTCCTATTCCACCTCTGCCTCCAGGTGGGGCCTCATTCAAACCATGGTGGATAGAGGACAACTGAAGCAGCGGGCGCCCTCTGCGTGCCATTTGGGGCCCCCCTAGCCACAGGAGGGAGCCTTCCACACTAACCCAGACCCCCTGTGCTGCAGTCCCAGCCCCAGCTGCTATGTCCCAGCAGAGGAGGAACCTGTCACCTCCCACCTCTTCCCTTCCCTGCCAACTGGGGGCAGGGCTAGCTTCAGAAGGTGGCATTTAAGAGGCAGGCCCTGGGGGTGTGGCACTGTGCCATGCATGGGCCAAAAGGAAAGAGAGGGCTGGCTCAGGGCCCCATCACCACTGACAATGCAAGACTAGGGCCAGCATGCCCTACACACCCGCTGCAGACCCTGGGAAAACTAGCTCTCCACTGTCCTGATGCTAGGGGCCACTGCGGGCTGCCTACCCACCTCCCTCACAAGTCCCAACTCGTCGGGGGTTTGTCCAGCTAGGCAAATCCCAGGACACGGACACGGCCCACAGTCACACACAGGAACACACACCCTCCTCCCAGTGCGGGCTCCAGCCTGGACAAGCCCAGCTCAGGGTTCCCATGCCAACCCCAGCTCTGCCACTACCACACAGGGGACCCTGGGCCAGCCGCTGCCTCTCTGGGTCCCTTCCAACTTTGCGGGGGCCAGCTGTGCCCTGAAATCCTTAGCCCAGAGTCTCTTCCCGTACGTAGGAAACAAAACTTCAGAACTTTGGTTCTAGACTGGGTTAGTCTAGAAACCAAACAGAGCCCCAGGGCTGCGAGCTGGAAGACCTGGTGTCTAGCCTTAACTGGCTGTGTGCCCCCAGCACGGTGCTTCCCATCCCTGAGCTTCAGTTTTCTCCTTTGTTAAATGGGCATCATAATGGTCCCGAACTTGGTGTATTAAATGTGAAACACTCAGCACATGCCTGGCACATACTAGGCACTCAATAAACAGTAGCTACTATTAATATGTTATTGCCACCTGCATGCCTCCCATCTGCACACATACACTCGGTCCCACTTGCAACTCCCTTACCAATCTTCAGCCACCACCAACTTTCCAGGGTCACCTCCCGGCCACCTGGAGGCCCAAAGCAGACAGTGCATCAACAGCATCACGCACCCCTGGCACCGGCTCACACCCAGCTCCCGCCCCAGGCCATGGGACCCCCACAAGCCTGCAGCATGGGTGATGTGAAACCTGCCTGGACGTGAAGACAGGCCTGCTTCTCCTTCCTTCCCTGCCTGGAACCCATTCCAATAGGCAGTGGCGGCAGGTCTTGTGGCTGCCCCAGATGGCCTGCAGAACACCGCGGGTGGCCACACCAGCCTCCAGCCAGCATCCAGCCACTGCCTCAGCCCCAAGGCCCATGGCAATGGTAGCACAGGGAGATGCCTAAAAGCTCAAGGGGCAGGAATCTCTAGGGATCTCGTTCTCTGTGTCCCGCACCCCTAACAGGCCTGGGACAGATGGGAACAAAATGCCCGTATGCCAGGCACTTTATTCTATTATTTCCTATTATTCACACAACTCCACGTCCCATTACAATCCCCACTACAGAAAACAGGCTTGAAGAATGTAGTGATTTGTTCAACGCCACTCAAGGTGGCAGAGCCTCAATCCAAGCCCAGGCCAACCTGACACCAGGGCCCATCTTTTGCCCCGTGTGTGGGCCTGGTCTAGATGCCTCCATGCCCTCAAACCGGGGGAGCCCTGGCCTAGCCCACCACCTAGGCGGCATTCACCCTCTCGCTGACCGTGCTGTACTTAATGACGAGTTCATTGCGCTCGGCACGGCTCTGGGCCAGCAGGTCCTCCACACGGGACAGCTCCTGCTGCAGCAGCTGGTTCTCCTCCTGCAGCGACAGCAGCGATGCCATCTCCGTCGCCGGCAGCGGGACTGGCAAGGGACAGTGGGTACATGATTGGCTTCTGGGTCCAGTGGGACATCCTCCCCCCACGGGGAGGGCGAGAAAACCATCCAGGCCCCTGAGATGAGCCCAGGTGGGAATGGCTGCAGCATTAGGCCTGCTAACAGAGCTGAGAACAGGGAGGAAGGCAAGGAGGAGATACGAAGCTGGACATAAAGTGAACACAGCTCCAGCTAAAGTGTGTCCCAGCAGGTTTTGGAGGTGCAGGAGAGAGGCTCAGTCTAGGAGCCAGGAGACCCCTGAGTTCTTGCTCCCTCCTTTTCCAATTACAGTTCTTCCCCGGAGCCTCAGTTTTACTTATCTGTAAAATGGGTGGGGTGGGTGCGGACTCACCCCTGTAATCTCAGCACTTTGGGAGGCGAGATGGGAAGATCACCTGAAGTCACGAATTTGAGACTAGCCTGGCCAACATGGCGAAGCCCTGTTTCTACTAAAAATACAAAAATTAGCCGGGCATGGTGGTGTATGCCTGTAGTCCCAGCTACTTGGGAGGCTGAGACAGGAGAATCACTTGAACCCGGAAGGTAGAGGTTGCAGTGAGCTGAGATTGTGCCACTGCACTCCAGCCTGGGCAACAAAGAGAGATTC
>NW_022161188.1:0-6022 GCF_008728515.1 Papio anubis | reverse complement strand
CCGCAGGTAGGTTTTGTGGTTGTGCAGCAAACAGGGACCTGTCTGGTCAGCGCCTCACACCTCGGCCTCTCAGCCTGCAGCATGTCCTGCTGCAGCGTGGCGCAGCTCAGCGCCTCTCACTCCTCCACCAGCCTCCTGGCCAGACCGAACACTTCCTTCCAGCTGTCGAAGGTTCATGGCTGTGGGACAGAGGCGGCGGTGGCCCATGCCACTTTTCCTGCCCTGAACCTCCCCAGCCATGAGATGCTGGCTGGGGACCAGGCCTGAGGCAGGAGGCTTGGAGAGAAAGAGCTCTGGCTCCACAGGCAACCAAGCCCACTACACTTAGCTGGCATGACCCTGGCCTCTGTTTTCACATCTGCAAAACCAGGTAACACTGTCTGCGTGACATTGTTTTCTTTTGACAGAGTCTCTGCTCTCTGTCACCCAGGCTGGAGGCTATAGGGGCAATCTCAGCTCACTGCAACCCTGCCTCCCAGGCTCAAGCAATTCTCCTGCCTCAGCCTCCTGAGTAGCTGGGATTAGGTGCCCACACCATGCCTGGCTAATTTTGTAGTTTTAGTAGAGATGGGGTTTCCCATGTTGGTCGGGCTGGTCTCGAACTCCTGACCTCAGGCGATTCCCCTGCCTTGGCCTCCCAAAGTGCCAGGATTACAGATGTGAGCCACCATGCCCGACCTGTTTTAAGGATACAGACTTCACACGTGCTTAAAATGGTGCCTGATACATCTCCCCAAGGGCCTTCAGAAACAAGAATCACATGCACCACCACAGTCTACTAAACATCATCATCGATCACGTCCCAGAGAGGTGTAAGCAGCAGTGGGGAAGAGGGCATCCTGAAGGCAGAATGCCCGGTTCAAATCCTGGCTCTTCTGCTAATTAGCTGTGTGACCTGGGGCAACGAACATGGCTTCTCTATGCCTCAGTTTACCATCCACAAAATGGAGATAACAGCTTCTATGACACAGAGTTATCATAGAGTTGAATGAGAACTGAATTGCCTAAAACAGTATCTGGCACTTAGTGAAATTAGTAAGGATATTGTTACGATCATAACTAAATTTAAAAAACACTATTGTTAATATTACTACTGTTATTTTAATTATTGTTGTTATTATCATCCAAGTTCTACCTTTTAACTAGTTCTCTGATCCCAGGTAAGTGACACCACCTCCCTGAGCCCCCAATTTCCTGAAATGGGACTGGTTAGAAAACCCGACATCAGAGGGGTACAGATGGTAGGAGGCCCAGGACCCAGTGGGTGCTCCCACCCCAGGGGCACTGTCAGGGGATCTGAGGCACATCTGAAGGGCCCTGGCAGGCAGGCGAGATGCTGCTCACCTGCGCCAAGCTCCTGGCGCACTCCAAGGCCATCCTGCACCGCCCTCCCTGCTCTTTCCTCCAGCCGGGTTCTGCCATGCCGCAGAGTTTCCTCCTGGGCAGCCTGCAGCTTCTCCCCGCTTCCCTGTCAGGCTCCTCGGCTCAAGCTGCTGGGCCACCTGGCTGTGAGCCAGGCTGCTCTTCTCCTTCAGGACAAGGGAGAGGGGAGCAGAGGGGATGCTGGGGCTGCGCCTCCAGGAAGGTGGCTGGCTGTCCTCTAGCCATGAGCTACATCCTCCCCATCTTCCAAGGCACTTGCCTCCAGGAAGCCTCTCCTGACCACCCTGCCCATGGCTGACTCCATTTCACTGGACACCTCCAGCAGAAGAACCTGGCTTTCCTTCCCCAGCCCACCACTTCGAGGATGGTGCTGGCATTATCTCCAAGCACCCTACCAGGTAGGCAGGCAAGGCTAGGCTCCTGGGACACACAGACAATTGTGCCACCAGCCTAAGTAGGCCATGTGACCAGGAAATGCCCCCTATAACACGCCATGCCCTCAATTCTGGGGCCTGATAGAGCTGGAGTCTGCAGATCCCACAGCTTCCCTGCTACATAGGCACATGGTGGCCACAGCAGGGGCGGGAGGAGAAGGCAGCAACTGGGACCCCAAAGACTTGCTGTGAGCTGCTTCTTTCCTCACTGGCAGTAGGTGCAAAAAAACTTCACGATGTGATTTTTTTTTTTTTTTTTTAAGACAGAGTCTTGCTCTGTCACCCAGGCTAGAGTGCAGTGGCATGATCTCGGCTCACTGCAAGCTCCGCCTCCCAGGTTCACACCATTCTCCTGCCTCAGCCTGCCCAGTAGCTGGGACTATAGGCACCTGCCACCATGCCTGGCTAATTTTTTGTATTATTAGTAGAGATGGGGTTTCACCGTGTCAGCCAGCATGATCTTGATCTCCTGACGTCGTGATCTGCCCGCCTCGGCCTCCCAAAGTGCTGGGGTTACAAGTGTGAGCTACCACATCCAGCAATTTTTTTTTTTTTTAGATAGAGTCTCACTCTGTCGCCCAGGCTGGAGTGCAGTGACACAATCTCGGCTTGCTGCAACCTCCACCTCCAGACTTCAAGCGATTCTCCTGCCTCAGCCTCCCAAGTAGCTGGGATTATAGGCGCCTATCACCACACCCAACTAATTTTTGCATTTTAATTAGAAGCGGGGTTTCACCATGTTGGCCAGGCTGGTTTCAAACTCCTGACCTCAAGTGATCTGCATGCCTCAGCCTCCCAAATTGCTGGGAATACGGGCGTGAGCCACCACGCCCAGCCCTAATTTTTTTTATTTTTTTATTTTTTACTTTTATTTTTACTTATTTATTTTTTTGACACAGACTTTCACTCTTGTTGCCCGGGCTGGAGTGCAATGGCGTGATCTCGGTTCACCACAAACTCTGCCTCCCGGGTTCAAGCAATTCTCCTGCCTCAGCCTCCCAAGTAGCTGGGATTATAGGCATGTGCCACCACGGATGGCTAATTTTTTATTTTTAGTAACCACAGGGTTTCTCCATGTTGGTCAGGCTGGTCTTGAACTCCCAACCTCAGTTGGTCCTCCCACCTCGGTCTCCCAAAGTTCTGGGATTACAGGCATAAGCCACTGTGCCCGGCCAATTTTTTTTATTTTTAGTAGAGATGGGGTTTTGCCATGTTGGCCAGGTTGCTCTCAAACTCCTGACAAGTGACCCACCTGCCTTGGCCTCCCAAAGTGTTGGGTTTACAAGCGTGAGTCACCATGCCCAGGTGACAACGTGCTTTTAAGTAAAAATAGCAGAATGCAAAACGGGATGTATGCTGTGAACACAACTACTTAAAAAGACCTTCTCCTTTCCAGGCATGGAAAGCCTCAGTTTACTCTCACATGGACCTGAATTCCAATTCCCACCCTGCCACCCCCAGCCACACACGCTGTACGAGTCTGAGCGAGTCTCTCAAGCTTACAACAGAGTTCCGAATTGCATGAGTTTGACAGGAAGACTAAATGACAGAGTACATAAAAAACACTCGGCCAAGAGCCTGGCACACAGTAGGTGTGGAGGAAACGTTTGCTATCTCACTGCCAGGAAACACGATGGGAAGGAAAACCAGTGCCCTGAGTTAGGATGGGCAGATGAGGCTGTGAGAAGGCGCTGTCTTTTTATTTCTATTTTTCAAACTTTTCATTAGATCGTTACATTTATGAAGAGAAAAACCAAACAACAAAATACCCAAAACAACCTGGCAGCTAAATGGATAATTTATTGTCTTAAAAATCTTCAAGGTGCCAAGAACGGTGGCTCATGCCTGTAACCCAGCACTTTGGGAGGCCGAGGTGGGCAAATCACCTGAGGTCAGGAGTTCGACACCAACCTAGCCAACATGGTGGAATCCCATCTCTACTAAAAATATAAAAATTAGCCAGGCATGGTGGCAGGCACCTGTAATCCCAGCTACCAGGGAGGCTGAGGCAAGAGAATCGCTTGAACCCAGGAGGTGGAGGTTGCAGTGAGCCAATATCATGCCATGGGCAACAAGAGTTGGGGGGAAAAAAAAGAAGTGAATAATTCCTTGTCTTAAACATCTTCGGCTGGGCGCGGTGGCTCATGCCTGTAATCACAGCATGTAATCACAGCACTTTGGAAGGCAGAGGTGGGCGGATCACGAGGTGAGGAGATCGAGACCAACCCGGCTGACACGGTGAAACCCCATCTCTATTAAAAATACAAAAAAAAGTAGCAGGGTGTTCCGGTGGGCGCCTGTAGTCCTAGCTACTCAGGGGGCTGAGTCAGGAGAATGGGGTGAACCTGGGAGGTGGAGCTTGCAGTGAGCCGAGATCGCGCCACTGCATGGCAGCCTGGGCAACAGAGCAAGACTCCGTCTCAAAAAAAAAACTTCAAGGTGCCTGGTTGATGGCTCACACCTATAATCCCAGTACTTTGAGAGGCTGAGATGGGTGGATCATTTGAGCTCAGGAATTAGAGATCAGCCTGGGCAACATGGTGAAACCCCATCTCTACAAGAAACAGAAAAATTAGCCAGGTGTGGTGGTGTGTACCTATAGTCCAAGCTACTCAGGAGGCTGAGGTGGGATGATCACTTAAGCCTAGGAGGTGGAGGTTGCAGTGAACTGAGATCACACCACTATACTCCAGCCTGGGTGACAGAACAAGACTCTGTCTCAAATTAAAAGAAAAAAAAAAAATCTTCAAGGCTAGGCATGGTGGCTTATGCCTGTAATCTCAGCATTTTGGGAGGCCGAGGCAGGGGAATTGCTTGAGGCCAGGAGTTTGAGACCATCCTGAGCAACACAGCAAGACCCCATCTCTAAAAAAATAAAAATAAAAAAGAAATACAGTCCAGAATAGTGCTGTCAATAGAACTCTCTGAGATGACAGAATGTTCTATGGCCGTGTATGGTTGATGAGTGCTTGAAATGTGAAACCTGCAGGCTGTGGGCCAGGTTGCTCTTCTCCTTTCAGGACACGGGGAAGGGGAGCAGAGGGGATGCTGAGGATGCTCTCTCCAGGGAAGGTGGCTGGCTGCTCCCCTAGCCATGAGCTACATCCTCCCATCTTCCAAGGCACCTGCCTCCAGGAAGCCTTCCCTGACCACCATGCCCATGGCTGACTCATTTCACTGACACCCTCCAGCAGAAGAACCTGGCTTTCCTTCTCCCCAGCACACCCACTTGGAGTGGATGGAGGTGCTGACATTATCTCCAAGCACCTGCCAGGTAGAAGAGGCCAGGCTAGGCTGCTGGGACACACAGGCAATTGTGCCACCAGCTCTGCTAGGCCATGTGACCAGGAAATGCCTCTTATAACACCCCATGCCCCATCCATTCTGGGAAGCCCAATAGAACTGAGTCTGCACATCCCACAGCTTCCTGCTACATAGGCACATGGTAGCCACAGCAGGGGCGGGAGGAGAAGGCAGCAACTGGGACCCCAAAGACTTGCTGTGAGCTGCTTCTTTCCTCACTGGCAGTAGGTGCAAAAAAACTTCACGATGTGATTTTTTTTTTTTTTTTTTAAGACAGAGTCTTGCTCTGTCACCCAGGCTAGAGTGCAGTGGCACGATCTCGGCTCACTGCAAGCTCCGCCTCCCAGGTTCACACCATTCTCCTGCCTCAGCCTGCCCAGTAGCTGGGACTATAGGCACCTGCCACCATGCCTGGCTAATTTTTTGTATTATTAGTAGAGATGGGGTTTCACCGTGTCAGCCAGCATGATCTTGATCTCCTGACGTCGTGATCTGCCCGCCTCGGCCTCCCAAAGTGCTGGGGTTACAAGTGTGAGCTACCACATCCAGCAATTTTTTTTTTTTTTAGATAGAGTCTCACTCTGTCGCCCAGGCTGGAGTGCAGTGACACAATCTCGGCTTGCTGCAACGTCCACCTCCAGACTTCAAGCGATTCTCCTGCCTCAGCCTCCCAAGTAGCTGGGATTATAGGCGCCTATCACCACACCCAACTAATTTTTGCATTTTAATTAGAAGCGGGGTTTCACCATGTTGGCCAGGCTGGTTTCAAACTCCTGACCTCAAGTGATCTGCATGCCTCAGCCTCCCAAATTGCTGGGAATACGGGCGTGAGCCACCACGCCCAGCCCTAATTTTTTTTATTTTTTTATTTTTTACTTTTATTTTTACTTATTTATTTTTTT
>NW_022161187.1:0-21415 GCF_008728515.1 Papio anubis | reverse complement strand
GGCATGCACATTGGGCCTGGGGTCCTGATGTCTACCTGAGGCTGGTACTGAACTGGGGCCTGTGTGTTCATTTGGAATCTGATGTTCATTTGGAACCTGGTGTTCACTTAGGACATGGGTATCCACCTGGATCCTGATTTTCAACTGGGGAGCCGATATAAACCTGGGACCTGATGGCCACCTATGGTATATGTAACCCAACCACCTGGGGCCTGATATCCACCTGGTACCTGTGTGTCAATCTAGTGCCTGGTGTCTGCTTGAAAACTAGGTAGACACCTGGGGCTTGGTGTTCACCTGGGGCGTGGTGTTCATCTTGCACCAAGTGTCCACCTGGATCCTGTGAATCAACCTGTGGCCTACGTGGCTACTTGGAGCTTTATGTGCACCTGCGGCCTGAAAGTTTCCTAGGATCTGATGACCACTGGGGCACAGGTATCCACATGGGGCATCAGGCTCCAGGTGTACATCCAGGCTCCATGTGGACACCAGGCCAGGAGAACTCCAGCCCTTATCTGAACATCAGGTCCTAGGTAGATGGCCAGGCCCCATGTGTACAGCAGGCCCCAGGTATGCACTGGACTCCAGGTGGATACCAGTTGATGTCTCAACTGGATACCAACTCCTGGTTTGATACCCAAGTCCCAGGTGGACACCAGGTCCAAGGCTGACACTCAACCCTAAGTGAACACCACACTCTAGGTGAATAATTCAACCCAGGTGGTCATTAGGACCCAGCTGGATACCAGGCCCCAGGTTAACACAAGGCCCCCGGTGGGTATCTAAGCACCAGCGGGACATCAGGCCCTATGTAAACACCCCAGTCCCAGGTGAACACCATGCCCCAGGTGGGCATTAGGCCCTAGGTGAACACGGGACCACAGGTGGACGTCTAGCCCCTGGGCGACATCCAGCCCCAGGTGGACATAACCATTTCCATGCATAAACCATTTCCAGGTGGACATCAGGCCTCAAGAGGATGACAGTCACCAGGTAGACATCAGGCCTCAGATGGACACCAAGGTCCCAGATGTACAGCAGGACCCAGCTGAAACCCAGACTCATGTGGACATCAGGCCACAGGTAGACACCATGCCTTAGGGAGATACCCAACTTCAGGTGGACATCAGACCCAAGGTGGACATCCAGTCCCCAGGTGGACATTCAGGCCCTAGGCACACATCAGGCTTTAAATGGACACCCAGGCCCCAGGTTGATATCAAGCTCCCAGGTGATCACCAGGCCCCAGGTGGGCACCAGACCTTAGGTGAATAACAGGATGCAGTAGGTCATCAGGACACAGCTGGATACAAGTCCCCAGTGAATGCAAGGCCCTAGTGGGTCATAGATCTAAGGCAGACTCGGGTCCCCAGGTGGACACAGACTCGAGGTGGAATTCATCCTGAGGGGACGAACAAGCCCCAGCAGGTGCACATAGGGCCCCAGGTGAATACCCAGTCCCCAGGTGGACATCAGCCCACAGGTCAACCACAGTCCCCAGGTTGATACCTGGTCCCCAGGAGGCTACCCAATCTGCAGGGTAACATTAGGCCCCTGTAGGATTCCAGGCCCCAAGTGGATTCCTAGGCCCATGGTGAATATCAGGTACAGGTATCCAGGAAACAGGTGGACATAACTGTGTACAGGTAGGAGTTGATCTGTGGGAGGGTGAGCAGTCCTTCAGCCCAATTTTTTTCTCTCTTAACACACAGTTCACAACAGTTTAGGGTCTCCTATGGAAACACACAATTTCTTTTCTTTTCTTTTTTTTTACACACAGTCTTGCTCTGTCGCAGGCTGCTTGAGTGCAATGAATGCGATCTTGGATCACTGCAGCCTTACGCCTGCCTGGTTCAAATGATTCCCCTGCCTCAGCCTCCTAAGTAGCTGGGATTACAGGCATGTGTCACCACACCCAGCTATTTTTTATTTTTTAACTTTTTAGTAGGGGAGCAGGGTTTCACCATGTTGGCCAGGATGGTCTAGATCTCCTGACTTCATGATCCACCTGCCCTGGCCTCCCAAGTCCTGGGTTTACAGGCACCAGACCAGCACACCTGGCCTTTCTTTTCTTGAGACTAAGTTTCACACTGTCATCAGTCTGTTGCCCAGGCTGGTGCAGTGGTATGATCTGCTCACTGCAACCTCTAGCTTCCTGGGTTCATGATTCTTCTTCCTCAGCCTCCTGAATAGCTGGGACTATAGGCACAAGCTACCACAGCACCCAACTAAGTTTTGTATTTTTGGTAGAGATGAGGTTTCACCATATTCCAGCCCAAGCCGGTCTCAAATTCCTGACCTCGTGATACACCCACTTTGACCTCCCAAAGTGCTGGGGTTATAAGCGTGAAACCACCATGCCTTCATTTCAGCTAACACTGTGCTTCAAGGCACTTCTCAACTGAAGTACAGAAGGTGTGACAGCTGAGTCTTTTTGGGGTGTCCCATGGTCTTTGGAGCCCATGTCCAAGATCATGTGTTTTCACCGATGTTGCAGATAGACATTAAGGTTTATTAATATTATTAGTTTGTTGCCCAGGCTGGAGTCAGTGTGATCTCAGCTCACTGCAACCTCTGCCTCCTGGGTTCAAGTGATTCTCCTGCCTCAGCCTCTCGAGTAGCTGGGATTACAGGCATGCACCACCACGCACACCACCACGCCTGGTTATTTTTTGTATTTTAGTGAACCAGGGTTTCTCCATGTTGGTCAGGCTGGTCTGGAACTCTGACCTCATGGAGTGATCTACGCCTTGGCCTCCCAAAGTGATGGGATTACAGGCATGAGCCACTGTGCCCAGCCCAAATATATATATATATATATATATTCAAACATTCATAAAGATACACATCTTGTAACATTCTTTGGATTATCTTCAAAACTTTTATTTAATGTGGTTTTGCATTGGGTAGATATTTTCAGGATTAGGCCTGATCTTTTGCTTCTTGAAACCTGGCTTTATAGCCTGGTACTAGATTTTGAAATTACGTTTATGAACAACAAAACATGATGTGATTATTTGTACCAAGGAGTTCAGCGTCCCTTGCGATGGTGGTTCATCATCCGGATTAACTGAAAAAGAAATGGACGCCACAGTTCTCTCTTCCAGTTGGACTACATTCCTTTGCCACTTCAGGGCAAAATCCTGGAATTTACAGCAGGATTAAGATGCTTCTTTTCTTCATCTGTAAGCCTATATTCAGTCAAACTATAGACCTTATGATTAGGTTTTAGAACTGTTAAAATCAAAGTAGATAATGCAGAAGTTGGCCAGGGGCAGTGGCTCCCACCTGTAATCCCACAGCACTTTGGGAGGCTGGGGCAGGCAGATGGCGAGCTCAGGAGTTGAGAGACTGGCCTGGGCAACATGGTGGCTCAGCTCATCTCAACAAAAACTATAAAAATTAACCGAAAGGTCCCGTAGTGAGCCAATCCTGTAGTCCCAGCTGCTTCAGGAGGAGGAGCTTCAGTCTGAGATCACCTGAGCCTAAGGAGACAAAGGTTACAGTGAGCTGAGACTGCTCACTGCACTCCAGCCTGGGGTATAGAACTCTGTCTCAATAGTAGGAGTCTATAATTAAGCTGTTAATAGGAACTGCTTCCTAAGTCAATGAAAGTCATTTCTAATTCCAAGCAGTTACACAAAGAGGCAGAGGTTAGGAATGTACACATATTGATGTGTGTTGAACATTAGGAAAATTTTGAAGAGTAGAAGAGCATAAATATGTAAAGCCTAAAGTATCACTGTAGCCTCTTGTTAATTTAAATTTTCCAGTGTTCCTTTTAGAAAAATTTTCTAAGTTCAGCTTCTTTCTTTTTTTTTTTTTTTTTTTGGCCGGGTTTGGGGATGGAGTCACAGTCCTGTCCTGCCCAGTCTGGAGTGTACGATCTTGGCTCACTGCAACCCCACCTCCCTGGGTTCAAGCCCGATTCTCCTGCCTCAGCCTCCCAAGTAGCTGGGATTACAGGAAACCACTACCACCCAACTACTTTTGTGTTTGGTAGATAGGGTTTTGCCATGTTGGCCAGGCTGGTCTCAAACTCCTGACCTCAGATGATTCACTCATCTTGGCCTCCCAAACCAAAGTGTAGGAATTACCGAGCGTGAGCCATCATGTGTCTTAGTAGATTCAGGCTTAGTTCTATAAGAAATACTATATTCTTATATTTCCTGCATTGGCCTACTACAGTGACTAAACCACAGAGTGGAAACATAAAATAGTCATCAGAACATAAAAAGGGTAGGGAAAAGTAGATGTTATCACAGACCTAGTTTGATGTGAAGAAATTTTGTTTTGGTCTAATGTCAGGTGAAAGAATATAAAAAAACCCTGTTTTTAAAATTCTGAATAAATACCCAAATTAGGAAAGGCAATAACAGGTGTTGCTTTGCCCTCATTTTTCTCTAAAATCATTTTTTTTTTTTGAGATGGGGTTTCGCTCTTGTTGCCCAGGCTGGAGTGCTATGGTGTGATCTTGGCTCACTTCCACCTCTGCCTCCTGGGTTCAAGCAATTCTCCTGCCTCAGCCACTCAAGTGGCTAGGATTACAGGTGTCTGCCACCACACCTGGCTAATTTTTTTGTATTTTTTTAGTAGAGGTGGTGTTTCACCATGTGGGCCAGGCTGGTCCCGAACTCCCTGACCTCAGGTGATCCACCCTCATGACCTCCCAAAAGTGCTGGGATTACAAGTGTGATCCTGTACGGCCAAAATCAATTTTCTGTGTGCAACTTGCTTTCGTAGTCATCTCAATTTCTGCTTCAAGATATTATTTTTATAAAATTTACCCCTAAATAGCTTTCAATGTGATTGAAGGTTAGTCTTTTTCTCTGTCATCCCAGTTTTGTTTTGATTTAAATTTATCTGAAGAAAACAAAAGCCTCTGACATACTTTATATAATGTTTCTTATTAACAATATATGCTCTTTTCAAGGAACTCTGTCATACTGTCTTTACTAGTTACTGTCTTTTTAGTTAAAAGTTTATCTTCAAAGGTCCATTCCTTGAAAAAAAAAAAACACTTTGTGGGCCAGGCACGGTGGCTCATGCCTGTAATCCCAGCATTTTGGGAGGTTATGGTGGGTGGACCACTTGAGGCTAGGAGTTCAAGACCCGTACAGCCAGCATGGCCAAAACCCATCTCCACTAAAAGTACAAAAACTTAGCTGGGTGCAGTGGTGCATGCCTGTAATCTCAACTCAGGAGGCTGAGGCACCAAGTGTTTGAACGGGAGGTAAAAGTTGTAGTGAGCCTAGATGGCACCACTGCACTCTAGCCTGGGAACAAGAGTGAGACTCTGCTCTCAAAAACAAAAAGAAAGAAAGAAAGAAAAAAAAATTTTTTTTTTCAGCAACTGTTTCATCTCACCTTAAAGATTAAGAAATATTTATATCATAATTATATAATAATTATGAATGAATCTGATCTGGTTTGGAGAAGGTCAACAAACATTATGACCACAAACAGGCAACTTAAGACAAAAAATTGGTCTAAAAGAATTTGAGGTATTGTAATCCGTTTTCTAGTAACACCATGTGAATCTCCTGTTTAGCCTTAGTCTACATATAAATGGCACTTTCCATTTTCATATTAATCTATTTGGAAACCCCTAGCCATTATTCTAACAAAATAAAATAAAACAAAAATGAAATAAAATAAACTCTAGGCTGGGCACAGTGGCTCATACCTATAATCCCAGCACTTTGGGAGACCAAGGTGGGCGGAGCACCCGAGCCTATTTCCGCCTGACTAACCTGGTGGTAAACCTCATCCCATTAATAGAAAAATTAGCTGGGACATGGTGGCAGATGCCTGCACTCCAGCCACTGGGAGGATAAGGCAGGGAATTACGAACTCCAGGAGTGAGGTTGCAGGAGCTGAGACCAAGACATTGCACTCAACCTGGGCAACAGAGCGAGACTCTGGTTCAAAACAAAACAAAACTCCAATACAACTATATTTATATGACAGTGAAACATTCCATAAAAGTTATTTTGTAAATACAAAAAAATCCTAATAATCTCTTATGGATTCATTAAATTTTCACTGGTAAACTGGAAGACAAAATGTCATTTAACCTTACACTTTAGAGCAGGGTTTCTGAAACTGGACACTATTATTTTTGACTGATAACTCTTGTTGTGGGGACTGTTCTGCAACAAAGGATGGCAAGCTTAGGCGATATCTTTGGCCTCACTAACCAGGGGCTGCCAGCAGCAACTCCACCCAATTGTGACAATTTCAAAAACTCTCACTAAACACTGCCAAATGTCCTCTCTAAGGGATAAATTCACCCTCTGTTGAGAACTCCTCTCATTTCCACCGTTTTACTCTACAGTAAAGTCGCCTCATGTATCCACCTAAAATTCTGGAAGGTTAATTTTTAAAATTATCTTTAATTAAAGTACTTTAACTACAAGATCATACTGATATTCCACTGGCTTGGTACTAAACTGTACATTTGATATTCACTGCGTTTTTAAAACCTCAAAATTAAAAAAAAAGCAATTTGTGATGTTATTCTGGGGAAAGTAGAAAATTAATTGAAAGCAGCAACATTGACATCAGGACAACTAATATTATGTGTAAAGTCTAATACACACAAGAACAATACTAGTTCTCTATTGCTTCTTTCTGATATACTGTCTTTTGGATAAACTGAATTTTTTTTTTTTTGAGATGGAGTTTCACTCTTGTTGCCCAGGTTGGAGTAGAGTTGCATGATCTTGGGTGACAGCCTCCGGCCTCCCACCAAGTGATTCTCCTGCCTCAGTCTCCCAAGTAGCTGGGATTACAGGCACCCACCACCATGCCCAGCTAATTTTTATATTTTCAGAAGAGATGTGGTTTCACCATGTTGACGAGGTTGGTCTTGAACTCCTAGCCTCAGGTGATCCACCCACCTCGGCCTCCCAAAATGCTGGGATTACAGGCATGACACACCGCGCCCAGTCTAAACTGAATTTTTAATGAATGCTTTTAGAGACTGATCAAATGGGATTTTTTGGTGATGAGGAAAAAAAAATTGTTTCCAAAAACTTGCAAAAATTAAGCATCATGCTATTTTATGATTTTGACTGAAATTTTGACAGATGAACTAAAAATTTTAAAACCTAATAATTCTATATATAAAATTAAAAATGTCTATGCATTTCAATAAAAGAAATTTGGTAATTAAATACTACAGTCAATTAAACTTACAAACTTTGTTGGAGTTAAAAGTATAACAAAGTTCGGATTGTGTTTGAAGTAGTGCTTCTACCAAGATGTCCCGTGGTTCCAGCGCCGGTTTTGACCGCCACATTACTATTTTTTCACCCGAGGGTCGGCTCTACCAAATAGGACAAATTATTGGATTCCAGCACAGTGACTCACTTATTCAAGATAACTGAAAACATTGGTTGTGTGATGACCGGAATGACAGCTGACAGCAGATCCCAGGTACAGAGGGCACGCTATGAGGCAGCTAACTGGAAATACAAGTATGGCTATGAGATTCCTGTGGACATGCTGTGTAAAAGAATTGCCGACATTTCTCAGGTCTACACACAGAATGCTGAAATGAGGCCTCTTGGTTGTTGTATGATTTTAATTGGTATAGATGAAGAGCAAGGCCCTCAGGTATATAAGTGTGATCCCGCAGGTTACTACTGTGGGTTTAAAGCCACTGCAGCAGGAGTTAAACAAACTGAGTCAACCAGCTTCCTTGAAAAAAAAGTGAAGAAGAAATTTGACTGGACATTTGAACAGACAGTGGAAACTGCAATTACATGCCTGTCTACTGTTCTATCAATTGATTTCAAACCTTCAGAAATAGAAGTTGGAGTAGTGACAGTTGAAAATCCTAAATTCAGGATTCTTACAGAAGCAGAGATTGATGCTCACCTTGTTGCTCTAGCAGAGAGAGACTAAACATTGTCGTTAGTTTACCAGATCCGTGATGCCACTTACCTGTGTGTTTGGTAACAACAAACCAACATGATGGAGGTCCCTGGATTGAAAAAGGAACCTCTCCCATTCCTCCTGCCACTGAAGTGGTTAGGACTCTATATAAATAAAAACAACGCTTTTGGGAAAAAAAAAAAAAAAAAAAAGTATAACAAAGTTCTTCCTGAAACAGTTTGCAACGCAAAATTATTTCACTCAAGGAGTGTTTAATAATTTGAAGGCTAGGAATTACAAGCAATTTTCAAAAGCAGATACTCACATTCATAAAACTTTATACATCATTTGAACTGAAACACATTTATACTACTAAAATCAAACATTCATCACCTTCAAACATTCTTAAATCATGATTTTTATATATTATTTAACACCATTCTTCATCACTACATGGATTTTATCATACACTTGTACCATTCTCCTTGGATTTTTGATATTTGTCTTCACTCTTTACATTTTCTTATAAGACAATAGAGAAGGAAAAAATACATTTTATTAGATTCTTTTAAACGTCACTTGGATATTAGAGTACAATGGTATTCAATTTGGTATTTATATATTTATATATTGTGTATTTATATATTTATATTAATTTTAATATCTTAAAATTAATGGTAATGAAGCATTTACCTCAATTCTGCCCGAGAATAAATGGGGTCTAAAAATGCAGTGAATGGGGCAGGTGTGGTGGCTCATGCCTGTAATCTCAGCACTCTGAGAGACCAACATAGTCAGGCTGCTTAGCCCAGCAGTTGGAGACCAACCTGGGCAAGATGGTGAAACCCCATCTATACAGAAAATAAAAAAAATTAGCTGGGTATGTTGGAGCACACCTGTAGTCCCAGTTACTGAAGAGGCTGGGATGGTAGGATCACGTGAACCTGGGAGGCAGAGGCTGCAGTGAGCCAAGATAGCACCACTAACAATCCAGCCTGGGCAAAAGAGCAAGACCCTGTCTCAAAAAAACAAAAGAAAACAACAACAACAACAACAGCAACAAAAACACAGAGAAGTGAAATGTATGGTTTAGTTCAAACTTATACTCTGAATTAAAAAGAAATATAAATGAAATTTGCTTCAAGAAGTCTGTACACTTAAATCATGTTGACATTCCAACTAAGTTTGAGAAAAACAGCACCCTTTGGGAATCACTTTATTTATTTATTTATTTTTTATTTTATTTTTTTTAGGGATTTTTTCTTTTTTATTATTATAATTATACTTTAAGTTCTAGGGTACATGTGCATAACGTGCAGGTTTGTTACATATGTATACTTGTGCCATGTTGGTGTGCTGCACCCATCTATTTTTTTTAAGATGGGGTCTCACTCTATTGCCCAGACTAGAGTGCAATGGTACAATCTAGACTCACCGCAACCTCTGCTTCCCAGATTCAAGTGATTCCCCTGCTTCAGCCTTCTGGATAACTAGGATTACAAGGGCCCACCACCATGTCCAGCTAATTTTTTTTTTTTTTTTGTATTTTTGGTAGACATGGGGTTTCACCATGTTGGCGAGGCTGGACTTGAACTCCTGACCTCAGGTGATCCACCTGCCTTGGCCTCCCAAAGCGTTGGGATTACAGGCATGAGCCACTGTGTCTGGCCTGGGAATCACTTTTGACTAATCTCAGTAAGGACAGAATGTTATCATTATTTCATTTAGAATAATCGCTAAGAGCTTAATAACATTAAAATACATTAAAAACACCAGAGTTAGATTTTAAAAACTATGAAAATGTTAAAAGTACAAAATTTCTCACCTTCTTGAGAACAGTGTGGATTTCATCCATTACTGTAGATAAGTTTCTGATTGTCTTATTCAGTTAGTTTTCAAATTGTAAATTCATGTCTTCCAAAATCTTTAAGTTTTCTTGTAACCGATGAAGGTCCTTTTTAACTTCTCTGAGTTCAGCAGAGAGGCTTTTGTTGGAATTCTCCAAATTTAATATGGTTTTTTCATCTTCATCTGTTTAAAAAAATCCAAAAATTAACCTTTTACTAAAATTTCCAATTAATTTTGATGTTAAAATATTTAAGCTGTGAAAATAAAAGGCTGATAGAATTCCATAAAATGGCAATATCTGTCCATTTCTTTAGTCATAAAGCACACTGTAATATTCATTTCATTTATTTATTTATTTACTTTTGAGACTGAGTCTTACTCTGTTGCACAGGCTTGAGCAAAGTGGCACAATCTTGGCTCACTGCAACCTCTGCCTCCTGTGTTCAAATGATTCTTCTGATTCAGCCTCCTGAGTAGCTGGAACAAAGGGGCATGCCACCACACCCAGCTAATTTTTGTATTTTTAGTAGAGACGGGGTTTCACCATGTTGATCAGGCTGGTCTCAAACTCCTGACTTCAGCCAATCTGCCCACCTCAGCCTCCCAAAGTGCTGGGATTACAGACGGGAGCCACCATGCCTGGCCTGTTTCATTTAAATTTTTAACTTGTATTATTTCGAAATCTATGTTCTATTTTTAGATGATTGTATAGATTAGAGAACACAGACTGGTAAAAACTAAGTGGAGGCCATGTACAGTGGCTCATGCCTGTAATCCCAGCACTTCGGAAGGCTGAGATGGGCAGATCACGAGGTCAGGAGATCGAGACCATCCTAGCTAACATGGTGAAACCCTGTCTCTACTAAAAATACAAAAGATGTACCTTGTGTTGTGCATACCAGTTCAGCTACTTAGGAGGCTGGGAGCAGGAGGCTCAGCTCCAAACCCAGGAGGCAGAGGTTGCAGTGAGTTGAGATAGCCCCACTGTGCTCCAGCCTGGGTGACAGAGTGAGACTCCATCTCAAAAAAAAAAAAAAACAAAAAACAGTGGAACTAGAAGATGATTAAAAGGATGCAACAGATAACAATGAACCTGAGATGCACATGAAGACCTAAGATTCAGATAAAGCTAAGCAATTTTATAACCTGAACCAGAAATAATGAAAAGTAAAGTTCCTTGCAGAGTGCAGTGGCTCATGCCTGTAATCCCAACACTATGGGAGGCCGAGGTGGGCGATCCCTTGAGGTCAGGAGTTTGAGACCATCCTCGCCAACATGGTGAAATCCCGTTTCTACTAAAAATACAAACAATAGCTGGTCATGGTGGTGCATGCCTGTAATCCCAGCTACTTGGGAGGAGGAGGTGGGAGAATCATTTGAACCCGGGAGGCAGTGGTTGCAGTAAGCTGAGATTGCACCACTGCACTCCAGCCTGGGTGACAGAGTGAGACCCTGTCTTAAAAACAAATAAAAATAAAAATAAATGGTAAAAGTTCCTTATGTACTTCGATGAAAATATGTGGTATGCATATGCAAATACATGCATAGGTACATAGATGTGTATGTACATACATAAACATATACATGTCTCAGCAGGGTGCTATAAGTATGAACCTATCCAATGCTGACCCTTACCTGTTTTTGCTTCTAGTAACTGCAGCTTCTCTTGTACCTCAGCTCTTAAACTTTTTGCTCTTTTTCCATTTTTGCAAGGGTTTCCTATATCTACCACATTGCACCATTGTACACAATGGGAGTCAACATTTTTTCAACCACATCCTTTGATTCCTGCTTTTACTGTTGGTGTTGGAGTAATAATCATTCCCTATAATATAAAATATATCATATTTGGTGAGTTATTTTCATCTTCAATTACATTTTAATTAGTACAGTTATTAAAAGCAAAACCTTGGTAATATCTCCAAACCTAGCATATCTTCCCAGCAATGACTCCGAACACTGCATGGTTCTCTTAGGTCTTTTGTGGTGTCTGTTAATTTCCAGTAAAAGCAAGATTTTAGAGCACTACTTTATGGAAACAGCTTCTTTACCTGTTATGCATGCAAGTAAATAAAATAAAAGAGATGAAGCATTTTCTTGATTCTCTTAGAACAATTATATTTATAATTTTTCACTTTCTTTTGAGAAAAGAATCTTGCTCTGTATCACCCAAACTGGAGTGCAGTGGTGACATGATCTCGGCTTACTACAACCTCCCACCTCCTGGGTTCAAGCAATTCTCCTACCTCTCAGCCTCGGAGTAGCTGGGATTACAGAGGCAGCCATCATGCCTGGCTGTTTGTATTTTTGGAGGGTGAGGGTTTCACCATGTTATGGGCCTGATGTAAACTGACCTCAGGTGATCTAACCACCTCAGCCTCCCAAAGTGCTGGGATTACAGGTGTGAGCCACCATGCCCAGCTGTAATTTTCACTTATGATGGATATCCATGGAACTAGGCCGAGGTCAAGTTACTTTTTGAAAAAAAAAAAGCAAGCTTCATTGTTAAAAAAGTAAAACATTGATAAAGTTATGCACAGGGATGATTTATTATAGCATAGTTGGTAAATCAAAGTAAACACAGCAGCAGACTAGGTAGGTCAATGATGGTACATCTATATGATGGGTACAGCACAGCCATTAAAAGAATGAGGCAGGTCTCTATTTTCATGGCAGGATGTATCTATAGAATAATGTGGAATTAAAAAAAAGCCAGTCAAAATGTAGAATAATTCCATGTTTTGTCTATAAAAATGGAACTGAGCTCCTTACAAAAGGATCTAGAATTTTATATATTATAGTTATAAGCAGTAGAAACAGAGGGAAAGGGAGAAGGGAAGTGTTTTACAACTGGCTTGTGTTATATTGCATTTATTTATTTATTTATTTATTTATTTATTTATTTATTTATTTATTCATTTTTGAGATGGAGTCTCATTCTGTCACCCAGGCTGGAGTGCAGTGGTGCTATCTTGACCCATTGCAACCTCCGCCTCCTGGGTTCAAGAGATTCTCCTGTCTCAGCTTCCCAAGTAGCTGGGATTACAGGCACGTGCCACCACACCCAGCTAATTTTTGTATTTTTAGTAGAGATGGAATTTCGCCATGTTGGCCAAGCTGGTTTTAAACTCCTGACCTCAAGTGATCTGCCCACCTCAGCCTCCCAACCTGATGGGATTACAGGCGTGAGCCACCACGCCCAGCCCTTTTATTGCTTTGATATATAAAAAAGTCAACAGAGGTCCTATTAACTTTTCTTTCTTCTTTTTTTCTTTTCTTTTTTTTCCTTTTTTTTGAGATGGACTCTCCCTCTGTCGCCCAGGCTGGAGTGCAGTGGCGCAATCTTGGCTCATTGCAAGCTCTGCCTCGGGTTCACCTGCATTCTCCTGCCTCAGCCTCCCAAGTAGCTGGGACTACAGGCGTCTACCACCACGCCATTTCATTTTGCCATTTTTGGTGGCTCTGGGTTCATGGTGTTAGCCATGATGAGTGATCCGACCTCATAGATGTTCCCTCAGCCTCCCAATGTGTCGGGATTACAGGCATGAGCCACCGCGCCCGACCCTTTTAACTTTTCACTGGAAAAGGTAACTTTTTGAAAAGCTACTAAACAACGTTTTCCTTTTAAATATTCACAAGATAGATTACCTGAGCCCGAGAAAGATGTAGTCCAGGAGTGTAAAGTATTTCTTCCAAATCCTTTTCAAGAAGGTAACCACAATGACTGATCAAATAAACAAAAGCCATTAACAGATTTCTGTTAATTGTGATCACTTGAGTCTTTTTTTTCCTAAGAAAATGGAGAAGTAGAAGACATAGTATTCACATTTTTTACCCCTCAAAAGTGAGAAACAGAGACTGTGCATAAAATAGCAATAATCTTGTTAAAGATATTTGCTTCATCCTAGCTAAAATGAGTTAATTTGGTGTATGAATATGAGAGAAAGGAATCAGACATACTAGTTATTTGACATAGCCAGAAAAAAACAACTGTCGGAATTTTACTTAGTGGTAATTTAGATGTATAAAGACAAATAAACTTCACAACTGTGTTATGTTGAGATGATGTAAGATATCACCGTATTATAAAGAATACAGTATTCAATAAACACCTTATCTCTAGAGGGCCTCTCCTTGCAGTGTCTGTTGATATCTTTTTTGTCATCTCATTTGGTCATTTCTTCCTCATCCCTATCTATAAAATAAATATATCAGTGGCAAAAAAAGTCATTAACATACATATTTTCAAGTTGGGCACAGTGGTACATGACTGTTATCCCAGCTGCTCAGGAAGCCAAAGCAGGATAACAGCTGAGTAGCTGTTATCACAGCTAACTGTTATCCCAGCTACTCAGGAGGGCCAGGCATTCAACGGTTTAGTGAGCACTGTACCACTGCACTCCAGCCTGGGTGACAGATCAAGACCCTCTCTTTTAAAGAACAGCAACAACAAAAATATAAAGAGAAAACCTTATGCTAAAACATACATGAACCTCGATAACAGGCTAAAAGAAGTCAGTCACAAAAAAATCACTTATTGTGTGATTCTGTTCATACAAAATGTCCAGAATATTTACAGAAACAAAAAGCAGACTAATGGTTGCCTCGGACTGAGGAGGTTCAGGGAAGATGGGGAGTGACTGCTAATGAATCTCTTTTGGGTTCTTGGTTTGAGGGTGATAAAAATGTTCTAAAGTTAATTGTGGTGATGGTTGTACAACTCTGAATATATTAAAAACCACTGACTTGTATACAGGCACAACTTGGGAGTTACTGAAGGCTCTGGTTCCAGACCACCCCAATAAAGCAAGTATTGCAATAAAGCTAGTCAAATGAATTTTTTGGTTTTCCAGTAGATAAGTTATATTTACAGTCAGGCACAGAGGCTCATGCCTGTAATCCCAGCACTTTGAGAGACTGAGGCAGGCGGATTGCTTGAGCTCAGGAGTTTGAAACCAGCCAGTGCAACATGGCAAAACTCCACATCTACAAAAAAATACAAAGATTAGCCAGGCGTGGAAGCACATGCCTGCAGTCCCAGTGGCTCAGAGGGCTGAGATGGGAGAATCACTTGAGCCTGGGACAGTGAAGCTTTAGTGCTCCATGTTCATGCTACTGCACTTCGGCCTGGGTGCCAAAGCGAGACCCTGTCTCAAAAAAAATTTATGTTCATACTACACTGTAGTCTATTAAGTGTACAATAGCATTGTGCCTTTAAAAAGTACATATATTAGAAAATACTTTATTGCTAAACACACTAACAATCACCTGAGCCTTTGGCAAGCAGCAATCTTTTTGCTAGTAAAGGGTCTTGCCTCAGCTGGGCAACATAATGAGACCTGGTCTCTACAAAAATAATTTTAAAAATGAGCCAGACTAAGTAGCACATGCCTGTGGTCCCAGCTGCTTGGGAGGCAGACATGGCAGGATCACTTCGGTCCCAGAGGTTGAGGTTGCAGTGAGATGTGATTGCACCTCTGCATCAGCCTGGGTGAAAAGTGAGACCCTCTGTGATGCTGTTTGATAGCATTTGACCCATAGAATAACCTCTTTTAAAATTAGAGTCAATCGCCAGTCATGGTGGGTCATGCCTGTAATCCCAGCACCTTGGGAGCCCGAGGCAGGTGCATCACTTAAGGTCAGGAGTTTCAGACCAGCCTGGCCAACATGTTGAAACTCCATCTCTAAAAAATACAAAAGTTAGTGGGGTGTGGTGGCATGTGCCTGTAGTCCCAGCTACTCAGGAAGCTGAAGCTGGAGAATTGCATGAACCTGGGAGGCAGAGGTTGCAGTGGGCTGAGATCGCGCCACTGCACTACAACCTGGGTAACAGAGTGAGACTCCATCTCATAAATAAATAAATATATAGAGTCAATGCCCTCCAATCCTGCCACTGCTTAATTAAGTTTACCTAATATTCTAAATCCTTTGTTATTTCAACAATGTTAACAGCATCTTCACAGAATTAGATTGCATCTCAAAAAAAGAAAAGAAAAGAAAAGAAAAACACTTTCTTTGCTCATCTATAAGAAGAAAGCAATTATCTGTTTAGTTTATCCTGATATTGCAGCAGTTCATCCTATCTTCAGGCTGCATTTCTAATTTTAGTTTTCTTGCTCTTTCTATCACATCCGCAGTTATTCCCTCTACTGAATTTTTGAACCTTTCAAAATCATCCGTGAACATTTTTAGTAGAGTTGGGGTTTCACCATGTTGGCCAGGCTGGTCTTGAACTCCTGTCCTCAAGTGATCCACTGGCCTCAGCCTCCTAAAGTGCTGGGATTACAGGTGTGAGCCACTGCATCTGGCCAATAATTGAAATCAATTTCATCCAAACTACTGTTTCGGTTTTTTTTGAGACAGAGTTTCACTCTTGTCACCCAGGCTGGAGTGCAATGGCACGATCTCAACTTACTGCAACCTCTGCCTCCAAGGTTCAAGCAATTCTCCTGCCTCAGCTTCCTGAGTAGCTAGGATTACAGGTGCCTGCCAGCACGCCCAGTTAATTTTTGTATTTTTCAGTAGAGACAGGGTTTCACCATGTTGGTCAGGCTAGTCTCAAATTCCTGACCTCAGGTGATCCACCCACATTGGCCTCCCAAAGTGCTGGGATTATAGGTGTGAGCCACTGCACCCGGCCCAAACTACTGTTAATGTTGATGTTTTTACCTTCTGTCATGAACCATGAATGTTTCTAATGGCATCTAGAGTGGTCAATCCTTTCCAAATGGTTTTCAACTTACTTTCCCCAAACCCATCAGAGGAAATAATATATACTATGACCACAAGAGCCTTAGGATATGCATTTCTTGGCTGGGTGTGGTGGCTCACACATGCAACCCTAACACTTTGGGGGGCTTAGGCAGGAGAATCGCTTGATCCCAGGAGTTTAACACCAGCCTGGGCAACAAAGTAAGACCCTGTCTCTAAAAAACAAACAAACAAAAAAGTAAATTTAAAAAGGAAATGTATTTCATAAAAAGTAAGGCTTGAAAGTTGAGGCTGGGCACAGTGGCTCACACCTGTAATCCCAGCACTTTGGGAGGCCAAGGTGGGCGGATCACTTGATGTCAAGAGTTTGAGACCAGCCTGGCCAACATGGTGAAACCCTGCCTCTATTAAAAATACAGAAATCAGCTGGCATGTTGGCTGATGCCTGTAATCCCAGCTGCTTGGGAGGATGAGGTAGGAGATAACTTGAGGCCAGGAGGTCCAAGGCTGGATTGAGCCATGATTATGCCATTGCATTCCAGCCTGCATGACAGAGTGAGATCCTGCTGGAAAAAAAAAAAAAAAAAAAAGGAGTAAAGCGAAATTACTCTTTGATCCAAGGGATGTAGAATACATGTTGCAGTCATGAAACATTAATTCCTTATACATCTCCATCAGAGCTTTGGGTGACTAGGTGTGGTGTCAGTGAGAAGTAATATTTTGAAAAGAATCTTTTCTTCTGAGCAGTAGATCTCAACAGTGGGCTTAAAATATTCAGTAAAAACGTCAGTTGCATGGCAAAGGAGTAAAAAAATTTCAGTAAAGCATTGCTGTAAACAGTTGTGTTGTCATTCTGACTTTGTTGTTCAATTTCTAGGGCACAGGTACGGTAGGTTTAGCATAATTTTTAGGGGGCTTAAGACTTTTGGAATCGTAAATGAGTACTGGCTTCATTTAAAGTCACAAGCTGCATTAGCACTAACAAGGGAATCAACCTGTCCTTTGAAACCAGGCACTGACTGCTCTTCTCTAGCTGTGAAAGTCTTAAGATGGCATCTTCAGCCAATGGAAGAAGGCTGTTTTGTCTCCATTGAAAATTTATTTAGCATAGCCATTTTCATCAATTATCTTAGCTTCTACATAAGCACTTGCTGTTTCCATGTGCCTTTTTAACCCCCCACAAGAGGCAGGGTCTTGCTCTGTTAACCAGGCTTGACTGCAGTGGTGTAGACATAGCTCGCTGCAGCCTTAAATGCCTGGACTCAAGCAATCCTCCCACCTCAGCCTCTACCTTGCACTTTTACCTTATCGAGATTGTTGATTTCCTTAAACCTCATGAATCCACCACTGGTAGCCTCAAACTTTTTTCTACAGCTTCTTCATCTTTCTGAGCCTTTACAGAACTGAAGAGAGTTAGGACCTTGTTCAGAATTAAGCTTTGCCTTAAAGAGATATTGTGGCTGGGTGTGACCTTCTATTCTGACCCTAAAACTGTCTCCTTACAGCAATAAAGCTGTTTCATTTTCTTACCATTTGGATGTTCACTGGAGTAATACTTTTAATTTCCTTCAATAACCTTTCCTTTGCACTCGCAACATGGCTAACTGATGGAAAAAACCTAGCTTTTGGCCTGTGTCAACTTTCAACATGCCTTCTTCACTCACCTTAATGATTTTGAAGTTTCACTTGAACACTAGAGGTGATTTTGGTTTTTTTCTTTGTTATTATGAATATTATTTTGAGACAGAGTCTTGCCCTGTTGCCCAGGCTGGAGTACAGTGGCACAATCATGACTCATTGCAACCTCGACCTCTTGGGCTCAACAGATCCTCCTACCTCAGCCTCTGAAAGTATCTGGGCTCACAGGTGCATGCTACCACACCAAGCTAATTTTATTTATTTTTATAGAGATGGAGTATCACTATGTTGCAGATGCTGGTCTTTGACTCCTAGCCTCAAGTGATCCTACCTCTTTATCCTCCCAAAGTGCTGGTATTACAGGCATGAGCCACTGAGTCAAGCCCAATTATTAATTGGCCTAATTTCCTTTTCCTTTTTTATTTTTTGGAGATGGAGTCTCACTCAGTCACCCAGCTGGAGTGCAGTGGCATAATCTCAACTCACTGTAACCTGCCTCCTGGGTACGAGAGATTCTCCTGCCTCAGCCTTCCGAGTAGCTGGGATCACAGGTGCCTGCCACCATGCCCAGTTAAGTTTTGTATTTTTAGTAGAGACAGGTTTTACCATGTTGGCCATTCTGGTCTCAAACTCCTTATCTCAGGTGATCTGCCTACCTCGGCTTCCCAAAGTGCTGGGATTACAGGTGTGAGCCACTGTGCACGTAATTGGTCTAATTTCTTTCCTTTTTTCTTTTCTTTTGTTTTCTTTTTTCTTGAGATGTAGTCACTCTGTCACCCAGGCTGGAGTGCAGTGGCATGTTCTCAGGTCATTGCAACCTCCGCCTCTCTGGTTCAAGTGATTCTCATGCCCTCAGTCTCCCAAGTAGCTGGGCTTGTAAGCCTGCACCACCACACCTGGCTATTTTGTGTGTTTTTAGTAGAGACAGGGTTTTGCCATGCCGGCCAGGCTGGTTTCAAACTCCTGACCTCAAATGATCCACCCACCTCAGCCTCCCAAAGTGCTGGGATTACAGGCTTGAGCCACTGCGCCTGGCACAATTGGCCTAATTTCAATATTTTGTCTCAGGGACTAGGGAGGCCCAATAAGTGGGACAGAGACAGGGGAATGGCAGATTGGTAGAGTGATCAGAATACAAACAATATTTATAATTATCTCGTTATCTTCTATGGGAACAATTCAAGGTGAACTGAAACATGTATAATAGTATTATCAAAGATCACTGATCACAGATCACCAAAACTGACATAGTAATAATGAAAAAGTTGGAAATACTGTAAGAATTACCAAAATGTGACAGAAAGACAAAGTGGCACATGCTGTTGGGAAAGCGGTGCTGATAGGCTTGCTTGGCGTAAGGCACTATCTGTGCAGCATAATAAAGTGCAGTGCAAAAAAACAAAGCATGCCTGTATTTTAAAGTGTCTAATTGTATGGCCTGTGAATTATATTTCGATAAAGGGGTTATTGAATACAAAGTTAAGCAAATGTTCTAATGGCTGAGTGTGGTGGTTCATATCTGTAATCCCATCACTTTGAGGGGGAAGCAGGGAAATAGCTTAAGTCCAGGAGTTTGAGATCAGCCTGGGCAACATAGTGAGACTGCATCTCTACCAAAAATTTAAAAATTAGCCAGATGTGGTGGTGCACACCTGTAGTCCTAGCTACTCAGGGAACTAAGGTGGGAGAATCACGTGAGCCAGGAGTTCGACGTGGCAGTGAGCCATGAGCATGCTACTGCCCAGTCTGGGCAACAGAGTAAGACTGTCTCAAAAAAGAAAGAATGAGAGAGAATTTCTCCTTCGAACCTAGTCATTTAATTATTTCTGATGATTGAAAAATCTGCTCACAATATAACCCACATTATTTGAGTATTTATCTTGAGAGCTATCACTTTCAAAACTGTCTCATCCAAAACTTATATTTTTGAAAAAACTTTTGAAATATTCAAGTAGTATTCGTTCATCACAGAAAATATGTCAATTCCACCACACAAAATGAGATTAGTGATCATGTCCTATTTTTTCCCCATATATACACACTTATCAACATTAAATTTATTTATAGGACCTTACTATCTACAAAACCCCTTTAAAAATCTTTTTCCATGGCACTACACTTCTCCAAGTTTTCTTCAATGGGTGCACAGAATTTTAACTGCATGACTATACCACCAAAGTGCAGTTTAATAATTCTCCATTCCTATTCAGATTCAGTCCATATTTTTGTTTTATAATAAATTATGGAATGATCACTTATGTTGAGTTTTAAAGGATATGGCTAATTCACATTTCCAAATTTCTGTTCAGAAAAGGTATAACAATGTATAGTCCCAAAGAGTGATGAAAGTGTAACTCCTTTACTCTTGTTAAACTGTACTACCTTTCATTTGAAAATTTAATTTTCACTAACTTGATAAGAAAAAGATAGACCGGATGCGTTGGCTCATGCCTGTAATCCCAGCACTTTGGGAGGCGGAGGTGGGTGGATCACCTGAGGTCGGGAGTTCGAGACCAGCCTGGCCAACATGGTGAAACCCCGTCTCTGCTAAAAGTACACAAATTAACTGGGCATGGTAGTGCACGTCTGTAATCTAAACTACTCAGCAAGCTGAGGGCACGAGAATCACTTGAACCTGGGAGACAGAGGTTATAGTGAGCCGAGGTCATGCAACGACACTCCAGGCTGGGCGACAGAGCAAAACTCTGTCTCAAAAAAAAAAAAAAGGTATCTTACTGTTATCTGCTCTCCTAATTACTAACAAAATTCAACACCATTTAATACATTTACTGGTACTGTATTTTCATTTTTTAATTCCACCTTTGTATTGTAAAAAGTATAGTCTCAGCCGGGCACAGTGGCTCACACCTGTAATCCCAGCACTCTGAGAGGCCAAGGCAGGTGGATCACAAGGTCTGAAGTTCAAGACCAGCCTGGCCAATATGGTGAAACCCCGTCTCTACTAAAAATACGAACAAATTAGCCAGGCATGGGCCTGTAATCCCAGCTACTCGGGAGGCTGAGGCAGGAGAATTGCTTGAACCCGGGAGGCAGAGGTTGGAGTGAGCTGAGATAGCATCAGCGCATTCCAGCCTGGAGACAGAGCGAGACTCCATCTCAAAAAAAAAAAAAAAAAAAAAGTAGTCTCCAGGAAACTTAAGAGGATAATGAGATGTAAAATATGAAAAAAGTGGTAAAAGAGAAGCAAGCAGCAATTGGAAATTCCAGGGAAACAAACAAAAAAGAACTATAATCCTATCAACATATATTTAGAGCCTATTTAATTATTCAGACTCTTCCAGGAAGTTGGAATATATATTAACAAAGAACACAGAGA
>NW_022161186.1:16224-21421 GCF_008728515.1 Papio anubis | reverse complement strand
TATCTGAAGATATTTCATTTTTCACCATATGCCTGAATGTGTTTAAGAATGTACCTTTGCAGATCTGTCCATGAGGGAGTATCCAAACTGCGTAATATAAGGAAAACTTTATCTCTTTGAGATGAATAAACATATCCATCACAAACCAGTTTCACAGAAATTTTCTCTCCAGTTTTTGTCTGAGGATACTTACTTTTCCACCATAGCCATCCATATACTCCCGAATGTCCCTTGGTAGCTTTTTCTCAAAAAGGGATTCCCCAATCCTCTATGAGAAAAAAGACATAAATCTGTGAGTGGAATGCACATATCACAAAGCAGTTCCTCGGAAAGTTTCTCTCCAGTTTCCATCCGAATATATATCTTTTTCACCATAAGCCTCAAAGCACTCCCGAATATCCCTTTGCAGACTAAAAACAGTGTTAGAATACTGCTCCATGAAAAAACAAGCTTAACTGTGCAAGTGGAATTCACACAACATAGAGCAGTTTCACAGAAAGCTTCCTTCTGCTTTTTATCTGAGAGTATTTCTTTTTCCACATATTCTAAAGAGCATTCCTAAATGTCCTCTCTCAGGTCCACAGAAACAGTGATTTTAAACTGCTCAAGCCAAAGAATGGTTTAACTCTATGAAATGAATACACACATCACAAAGCAGTTGCTCAGAAAGCTTCTCTCCAGTTTTCATCGGAAGACGTTTCCTTGCTCACCACAAGTCTCCGGGCGCCATTTAATATCCCTTCACAGATTCCTCAAAGACAGAGTTTCCAAACTGGGCAATGTAGAGTAAACTTTAACTCTGTGTAGTGAATGCACATGTTAGAGAGCGCTTTCTTGGAACACTTCTGTCTGGGTTTTATTTGAGGATATTTCACTTTTCACCGTAGTCTTCAATGTGCTCTGAAATATCACTTTTTCGGATTTACAGAAACGGTGTTCAAACACTGTCTTACGAGAAAAGACTTATAACTCCCTGAGTGGAATGCACACATCACAAAGAAGTTTTTCAGAAAACTTCTCTCCAGTTTTCATCTGAAGATATTTCCTTTTTCACCGTAGGCCTGAATGTGCTCCCAAATGTCCCTTTGTGAATCCATCCATTACGGAGTTTCCAAGCTACATTAAGTAAAGAAAACTTTATTTATGTGAGATGAATAAAAAGAGCAAAAGCAGATTCACAGAAATCTTCTTCCAGTGTTATCCAAAGATTTCCTTTTCACCATAGTCCTGAAAAGTTCTGAGAGTCTTTTCGAGGATCCGTCCATGAAAGAATTTCCAAGCTGCATAATGTAAAGAAAGCTTTAGGTATGTGAGATGAATACACATATCACAGAGCAGTTTCACGGAAAGCTTCTTCCCAGTTTTTGTCTGAGGCTTTTCCTTTTCACCATTGGTGTCAATATGCTCCCCGAATATCACTTGTTATCTTTTTGTCCAAAAGGGTTTCCCTGATGTGCTGTATGAGAAGAGAGGTAAAAACACCGTGAGGGAAATGCACACGCCACAAAACAGTTCTTCGAAAACATCTCCGCTTCTATCTGAACATATCTTTTCACCGTGAAACCCCAAAGGGCTCCCGAAAATCCCTTTGCACCCTAAACATAAACAGGTTAGAAAACTTCAATGAAAAGAGAGGCTTAACTGAGTGAGAGGAATTACAACCACACAGAAAAGCAGTTTCCACAGAAATCTTCCTTCCGGTTTTACTTGATGATATTTCTTCTCCGGTGATTCTAAATGTTCTTTGTGATTCCATAGAAATGTTACCAAACCTGCAATCCAAAAAATGATTTAACTCTAAGTGAGATGAATACACACGTTAAAAAGCAGTTGCTCAGAAAGTTTCTCTCCAACTCAACGGAAGACATTTCCTGCTCACCACAGGCCTCCGGGTCACCACTAATATCCTTTTCGCAGGATTGCTCAAGAGAGTTTCCAACCAAGTAAACGTAGAGTAAGCTTTTATAACTGAGAAATAAATGCACATATAAGAGGAGCATTTTCTTGGATCGCTTCTTTCTAGGGTTTTATTTGAGGATAGTTCACTTTTTGCCATAGTCTTTGCTTCCAAAATATAACTGTTTTACAGGAACAGTGTTCAAACAATGCTTTATGAGAAAAAAGGTATAACTACCTGAGAGGAATGCACACATTACAGCAGTGCTCGCAGCTCTCCTGGTTTTTATCTCCAGATATCTCCTTTTTCACCCACAGACTTGAATGTGCTCCTCAATGTCCCTTTCACGCATCCATCCATGATAGAGTTTCAACTATGCATTATAAAAGTTTTATCTATAGAGACTGTATGATATTCATCACAAAGCAGTTTCACAGAAAGCTTCTTCCAGATTTGTCTGATGATATCTTTTTCACCATAGTGATCTATAAACTCCGAATGTCCCATGGTAGCTTTTTTTTCTCCAAAAGATTCCCCCCCATTGCTCTATGAGAAGGAAGGTAAAACTCTAAGAGTGGATTTCGCACAAGTTGCAAAGCAGCTCCTCGGAAAGTTTGTCTCCAGTTTGTATCAGAAAATATTTCCATTTTCACCATAAGCCCCAAATTGATCTTGAATATCCCTTCACAGACTAAAGAAAATAGTGTTAGAATACTTGTTCAATGAGAAGAGCTGAACTGTGTTACTGGAATTCACATGACACACACCAGTCTCACAGAATGCTTCCCTTCTGGTTTTTACCTGAGGGTATTTCTTTTTCAGCATTCTAAAGAGCATTCCCATGTCCTTCTCAGGTTTCACAGAAACAGTGATTTCAAACTGCTCAATCCAAAGAATGGTTTAACTCTATGAGAAGAATACACACATCACCAAGCAGCTGCTCAGAAACTTCTTTCCAGTTTCTGCTTCTTTTCCAGTTTTTCTTGCTCTCAAAAATAGGCCTACTGGAGCCAAGTAATGTCCATTCACAGATTCCTCAAAGACAGAGTTTCCAAAGTAAGCAATGTAGAGTAAACTTTAATTCTGTGTAATAAATGCAAATATCAGAGAGCAGTTTATTGGAACAATTTTCTTCTGGGTTTCATTTGGAGGATATTTCACTCTTCTGTAGTCTTCAATGCTCCATAATATCACTTTTTTTGGGTTATACAGGAACAATGGTCAAACACTGCCTTGAGAAAAGGTACAACTCCCTCACGTGGAATGCAATAATGCCACAAAGCAGTTTCTCAGAAAGCTTTCCAGTTTTAATCTGAAGATATTTGTATTTTCAAAATAGGAATGAATGTACTCCTGAATCTTCCTTCGCGAGATCCGGCCCATGACGGAGTTTAAACTGTGTAATATAAGAAAATTTGTCTATGTGAGATGAATAAATATATTCATCACAGCAGTTTCACAGAAAGCTTCTTTCCAGTTTTTGTCTGAGGATATTTCCTTTTTCACCATAGCCATCCACATACTCCGGAATGTCCCTTTGCAGCTTCTTCTCTCCAAAAGGGATTCCCCAAAACTCTATGAGAAGAAAGGTATAATTCTTGTGAGTGGAATGCACATACAAAGCAGCTCATCGGAAACCTTCTATCCAGTTTCTATCTGAATATTTTCTTTTTCACCATGTTTCCTAAAGTGCTCCCAAATATCCCTTCACAGACTAAACTAAAACAGTGTTAGAATACTGCTCAATGAAAAGAGAAGCTTAACTGTGCAAGCAGAATTCATGCTACCTTAGAGCAGTTTCACAGAAAGCTTCCTTCTGGTTTCTATCTGAGGTTATTTTACTAGATATTCCTAAAAGGCTCCAATGTCGCTTCAGATTCCACAGAAACAGTGATTTCAAACTGCTCAATCAAAGAATGATTTAACTTTATGAGATGAATACCAACATCACAAAAAGGATGCTCAGAAATGTTCTCTCAAATTTTTGACGGAAGGCAGTTCCTTGCTCACCACAGGCCTCCAGCTGCCACTAAATATCCCTTCACAGAATCCTCAAAGACAGACTTTCCAAACTAGGAATGTAGAGTAAGCTTTAAGTCTGTGAAATGAATGGACATATCAGAGAACAGTTTCTGAATGCTTCTTTTCTGTATTTTATTAGACGACATTTCACTTTTCGCCTTAGTTTTCAATTTTCTCCAATTATCACTTTTTTAGTTTTACAGGAACAGTGTTCAAACAGTGCCTTATGAGGATGAAGGTATAACACCCTGAGTAGAATACACATATCACCAAGCAGTTACTCAAAAAACTTCTCTCCAGTGTGTATCTGATGATATTTCCTTTTCACCATAGGCCCTAATGATCCCAATATTCCTTCGCGAGATTCAACCATGATGGAGTTTGCCAAGTGAATGTAAAGAAAGCTTTATCTATGTGACATGAATAAATATAGCAAAAACCAGATTCACAGAAAACTTCTTTCCAGTTTTCTTCTGCAGGTATTTCGCTAATTCAGTCCTGAATGTGTTCTGAATGTCCTTGTGGATCCACCCATGATGAGTTTCCAAGCTGCATAATGTAAAGAAAGCATTATCTATGTGATGTGAATACACATATCAAAGAGCAGTTTCATAGAAAGCTTTTGAGTTTCTGCCCAGGCTATTTCCCTTTTCACCATAGGTGAACAAACATGCTCCCTGAATATCACTTGGTAATCTTTTTCCTCCTAAAGGGTTTCTCCGATGTATGAGAAGAGAGGTAAACCCCTGCGTGAGCCGCAACGCCACATCGCCAGCAGTTCCTCAGAAACATCTCCTGTGCTCTGGTCTGGAATTTCCTCTTCACCATAAGCCTCAAAACACTCCCAAATATCCCTTCACACGCTAAACATAAACAGGGTTACAAACTGCCTAAGGAAAACAGAGGCTACTGAGCAGAGAACCAAGGAAGACAAAGAGAAGTTCTGCTTTCTCCTTCTGATTTTACCTGAGGAGGTTTCTTTCTCCATATTCTATGCTGATACCCTAAATGTCCTTCCTCAGATTCAACAAAACAGTATTCCAAACTGCTCAATCCAAAGAATTGCCGAACATGAGACGAATACACACATCACAAAGTAGGTTGCTGAGAAAGCTTCTTCCAGTTTTCATCGGAAGATGCTTTTCACCACAAGCCTCCTCAAATTTCTATCCCTCTTCACAGATTCCTCAAAGACAGAGTTTCCAAACTGGGTAGAATAGAGTGTGTTGCATTCCCAGAAATGAATAGCAATAATGTAACTGAACGAAGTAATAACAA
>NW_022161186.1:0-16124 GCF_008728515.1 Papio anubis | reverse complement strand
ATTTTGCTCGTTAGTTGATGCAGTTTCTTTCCTAGCCTCGATGTATTCCTTACATTTTGCATGTCTTTGCAATGGCTGGTACCGGTTGTTCCTTTCCATGTTGAGTGCTTCCTTCAGGGTCTCTTGTAAGGCAGGCCTAGTGGTGACAAAATCTCTAAGCATTTGCTTATCTGTAAAGGACTTTATTTCTCCTTCACTTATGAAACTTAGTTTGGCTGGATATGAAATTCTGCTGAAAATTCTTTTCTTTTTAAGAATGCTGGAATATTGGCCCCCACTCTCTTCTGGCTTGTGTAGAGTTTTGCCGAGAGATCTTGCTGTGAGTCTGATGGGCTTCCCTTTGTGGGTAACCCGACCTTTCTCTGGCTGCCCTTAAGATTTTCCTTCATTTCCACTTTGGTGAATCTTAAATTATGTGTCTTGAGTTGCTCTTCTCGAGGAGTATCTTTGTATGCTCTCTGTATTTCCTGATTTGAATGTTGGCCGTCTCTACTAGGTTGGGAAGTTCTGATGATATCCTGAAGAGTGTTTTCTCTCCAACTTGGTTCCTTTTCCCTCACTTTCAGGGCACCCTAATCAGACGGAGATTTGCTTTTACATAATCCCATACCTCTTGTGGTGACCTATTTCTTTGTTCTCTTTCTCGCTTCATTTATTCATTTGATCCAATCGCTGATACTCTTTCTTCCAGGTTGATCGAGTCGGTTACTGAAGTTGTGATTTATCACGTATTTCGTGGTCATGTTTTCATCTCTTTCATTTCTTGTTTATGACTCTTCTGCATTAATTATCTTAGCCGTCAATTCTTTCCTCCTTAATTTTTCAAGATTTTTGGTTTCTTTATGCTTGGTAATGCACTCCTCCTTTAGTTCTATGAAATTTGATGACTGGTTTTTCTCTCATCTCATTAAAGTCATTTTCCGGTCTGTTGGATCCGTTGTTACATGAGCTGCGCCTCCTTTGCCGAGATGTGCTCTTATTTTTTTTAAATGGCTTCTTCTGCCCTGCTTTTTCCCCATCTTTGTGGTTTTATCTGCCTCTTGGTCTTTGATGATGGTGGTGTACTGGATGGGGTTTTGGTGTAGGTGTCCTTCCTGTTTGATAGTTTTCCTTCTAACAGTCAGGACCCTCAGCTGTAGGTCTGTTGGGATTGCTTGAGGTCCACTCCAGACCCTGTTTGCCTGGGTATCAGCAGCAGAGGCTGCAGAAGATAGAATATTTCTGAACAGCGAGTGCGTACCTGTCTGATCTCTTGCTTTGGAAGCTTCCTCTCAGGGGTATACTCCACCCTGTGAGGTGTGGGGTGTCAGACTCTCCCTAGTGGGGATGTCTCCCAGTTAGGCTACTCTCAGGGCTTCAGGGACCCTGAGCAGGTGTCTGTCCGTTCTCGTGATCTCAGCCCGTGCTGGGAGATCCACTGCTCTCTCAAAGCTGTCAGACAGAGTCGTTTGCATCCGCAGAGTTTTCTGCTGCTTTGTTGTTGTTGTTGTTGTTGTTGTGTAGTTGCACCGTCCCCAGAGGTGGAGCGCCCACAGAGACAGTAGGAAGCCTCTTTGAGCTGCTGTGAGCTCCACCCAGTTGAGCTTCCCAGCAGCTTGCTTACCCACTTAAGCCTTCAGCAATGGCGGGCTTCCTCCCCAGCCTCGCTGCTGCCTTGCTGGTAGATCACAGACTGCTGTGCTAGCAATGAGGGGAGGCTCCGTGGGCGGGACCCCTCCCGCCAGGTGTGGGATATGATCCTGGTGTGCCTGTTTCTTGCTTAAAGCGCAATATTGGGGTGGGAGTTACCCGATTTGCGGTGTAGTGTGTCTCAGTTCCCCTGGCTAGGAAAATGGATTCCCTTCCCCCTTGGCGCTCCCAGGTGAGGTATTCCCTGCCTCAGCCTCGCTGGTCGGGCTGCAGCAGCTGACCAGCACCGATCGTCCGCACTCCCCAGTGAGATGAACCTAGCAATCTCAGTTGAAATGTAGAAATCAATCGGGTCTTCTGTGTCTGGCTTGGAGTTGGAGACTGGAGCTGTTCCTATTCGGCCATCTTGCTCCGCCCCCTCCAAGAAAACTTACTATGTGAGATGAATAAAAGAGCAAAAAGCAGATCTCACAGAAATCTTCTCTTCCAGTGTTTATCCAAAGATATTTCCTTTTCACCATAGTTCCTTGAATGTACCTCGAAGTCTTTTTGAGGATCCGCCCATGAAAGAATTTCCAAACTGCATAATGTAAAGAAAGCTTTTAGGTATGTGAGATGAATACACATATCACAGAGCAGTTTCACAGAAAGCTTCAGTTTTTGTCTGAGGCTTTTTCCCTTTTCACCATTGGCGTCAATATGCTCCCCGAATATCACTTGGTATCTTTTGTCTAAAAAGTGGTTTCCCTCGATGCTGTATGAGAAGAGAGGTAAAACACTGTGAGGGGAAATGCACACGTCCCAAAAACAGTTCTTCAAAACACCTCCCTTTTCTATCTGAACATATTCTTTTCAATCAGAACCTCAAAGGCTCCCGAAAATCCTCTTCACACCCTTAAACATAAATATCAGGGTTAGAAAAGCTTCTCAATGAAAGAGAGGCTTAACTGAGCAGAGAGTAATTAAGGTCAACACAGAGCAGTTTCACACAGAAAAACATCCTTCTGGTTTTACTTGAGGATATTTCTCTGTATTCCAAATGTCCTCCTCAGATCTCCATATAGAAACAGTGGATTTCAAACTGCTCAACTAAAAAAATGATTTAACTCTATGAGATGAATACACACGTCAAAAAGCAGTTGCTCAGAAAGCTTCTCTCCAATTCTGAACGGAAGACATTTCCTTGCTCACCATAGGCCTCTGGTCACCAATTAATATCCTTTCGCAGATTGCTCAAGAGAGAGTTTCCAAACTGGGCAACGTAGAGTAAGCTTTATAACTGAGAAATAAATGCACATATAAGAGAGCATTTTCTTGGATCACTTCTTTCAGGGATTTATTTGAGGATAGTTCACTTTTTGCCACAGTCTTTAAAGCACTCCAAAATATAACTTTTCCGGTTTTACAGGAACAGTGTTCAAACACTGCTTTATGAGAAAAAAGGTATAACTACCTGAGAGGAATGCACACATTACAAAGCAGTTTCTCAGAGTTTCTCTCCTGTTTTTATCTGTAGATATCTCCTTTTCCACCACAGACCTGAATGTGCTCCCGAATGTCCCTTCATGGATCCGTCCATGACGGAGTTTCCAACTGCATAATATAAAAAGTTTTTATCTATGTGAGATCAATAAGGATATCTATCACAAAGCAGTTTCACAGAAAGCTTCTTTCCAGATTTGTCTGATGATATTTCCTTTTTCACCATACTGATCCATAAACTCCCGAATGTCCCATGGTAGCTTTTTCTCCAAAAGAGATTCCCCATTGCTCTATGAGAAGAAAGGTAAAACTCTGTGAGTGGATGGCACACGTTGCAAAGCAGCTCCTTGGAAAGCTTGTCTCCAGTTTGTATCAGAAAATATTTCTGTTTTCACCATAAGCCTCAAAGTGATCTTGAATATCCCTTCACAGACTAAAGAAAAACAGTGTTAGAATAGTGTTCAATGACAAGAGAAGCAACTGTGTTAGTGGAATTCACATGACACACACCAGTCTCACAGAATTCTTCCTTCTGGTTTTTACCTGAGGGTATTTCTTTTTCAGCATATTCTAAAGAATGTTCCCATATGTCCTTTCTCAGGTTTCACAGAAACAGTGATTTCAAACTGCTCAATCCAAAGAATGGTTTAACTCTATGAGAACAATACACACATCACCAAGCAGCTGCTCAGAAAGCTTCTTTCCAGTTTTTCTTGCTCAAAATAGGCCTACTGGAGCCAAGTAATGTCCATTCACAGATTCCTCAAAGACAGAGTTTCCAAAGCGGGCAATGTATAGTAAACTTTAACTCTGTGTAATAAATGCAAATATCAGAGAGCAGTTTATTGGAACGATTCTCTCTGGGTTTTATTTGAGGATATTTCACTATTTGCCATAGTCTTCAAGGCGCTCCATAACATTACTTTTTGGTTTTACAGGAACAATGGTCAAACACTGCCTTATGAGAAAAGAGGTACAACTCCCTAAGTGGAATGCACACGTCACAAAGCAGTTTCTCAGAAAGTTTCTTTCCAGTTTTAATCTGAAGATATTTCCATTTTCAACATAGGAATGAATGTACTCCTGAACGTTCCTTCGCAGATCCGTCCATGACGGAGTTTCTAAACTGTGTAATATAAGAAAAATTTTATCTATGTGAGATGAATAAACATATCTATCACAAAGCAGTTTCACAGAAATCTTCTTTCCAGTTTTTGTCTGAGGATATTTCCTTTTTCACCATAGCCATCCACATACTCGCGAATGTCCCTTGGTAGCTTCTTCTACAAAAGGGATTCCCCAAAACTCTATGAGAAGAAAGGTATAATTCTGTGAGTGGAATGCACATGCCACAAAGCAGCTCATCGGAAACCTTCTATCCGGTTTCTATCTGAATATTTTCTTTTTCACCATAAGCCTCAAAGTGCTCCCAAATATCCCTTCACAGACTAAACTAAAACAGTGTTAGAATACTGCTCAATGAAAAGAGAAGCTTAACTGTGCAAGCAGAATTCATGCTACCCAGAGCAGTTTCACAGAAAGCTTCCTTCTGGTTTCTATCTGAGGTTATTTCATTTTCAGCATATTCCTAAAGAGCGTTCCAAAATGTTGTTTCTCAGATTCCACAGAAACAGTGATTTCAAAGAGCTCAATCCAAAGAATGATTTAACTCTATGAGATGAATACAAACATCACTAAAAGGATGCTCAGAAAGGTTCTCTCAAATTTTTGACGGAGGGCAGTTCCTTGCTCACCACAGGCCTCTGGCTGCCATTAATATCCCTTCACAGAATCCTCAAAGACCGACTTTCCAAACTAGGAAATGTAGAGTTAGCTTTAACTCTGTGAAATGAATGGACATGTCAGAGAACAGTTTCTTGGAATGCCTCTTTCTGGTATTTATTAGATGACATTTCACTTTTCGCCTTAGTTTTCAATGTGCTCCAATTATCACTTTTTTAGTTTTACCGGAACAGTGTTCAAACAGTGCCTTATGAGAATGAAGGTATAACACCCTGAGTGGAATACTCACATCACCAAGCAGTTACTCAAAAAGTTTCTCTCCAGTTTGTATCTGATGATATTTCCTTTTTCACCATAGGCCTGAATGTGATCCGGAATATTCCTTCGCAGATCCATCCATGATGGAGTTTCCAAGCTGCGTAATGTAAAGAAAGCTTTATGTATGTGAGATGAATAAATATAGCAAAAACAGATTCACAGAAAACTTCTTTCCAGTTTTTTTCTGCAGATATTTCGTTTTACACCATAGTCCTGAATGTGCTCCTGAATGTCCCTTTGTGGATCCATCCATGACAGAGTTTCCAAGCTGCATAATGTAAAGAAAGCTTTATCTATGTGACGTGAATACACATATCAAAGAGCAGTTTCATAGAAAGCTTCTTTCGAGTTTTTGTCTGAGGCTATTTCCCTTTTCACCACAGGCATCAACATGCTCCCGAATATCACTTGGTACCTTTTCCTCCTAAAGGGTTTCTCTGATGCTGTATGAGAAGAGAGGTAAACCCTGTGAGCACAATGCACACAGCACAAAGCAGTTCCTCGGAAACTTCTCTCCAGTTTCGGTCTGAACATATTTCCTTTTTCACCATAAGCCTCAAAACACTCCTGAATATCCCTTCACACGCTAAACATAAACAGCGTTACAAAACTGCTCAATGAAAACAGAGGCTTACTGAGTGAGAGGAATTAAGAAGACAAAGAGCAGTTTCACAGAAAGCTTCCTTCTGGATTTTACCTGAGGATAGTTCTTTCTCCATATTCTAAGGAGCATTCCCAAATGTCCTTCCTCAGATTCAACAAAAAACAGTGATTTCAAACTGCTCAATCTAAAGAATGGTTTAACAATATGAGACGAATACACACATCACAAAGCAGTTGCTCAGAAAGCTTCTCTCCAGTTTTCATCGGAAGATCTTTCTTTCTCACCACAAGCCTCCGGGGGCCACTTAATATCCCTTCAGAGATTCCTCAAAGACAGAGTTTCCAAACTGGGCAACGTAGAGTAAGCTTTATCTCTGTGAAATGAATGCACATGTCAGAGAGCACTTTTTTGGGACGCTTCTTTCTGGGTTATATTTGAGGGTATTTCACTTTTGGCGATAGTCTTCAATGCGCTCCGAAATATCACTTTTTTGGTTTTAGAGGAACAGTATTCAAACCCTGCCTTATGAGAGAAGAGGTATAAATCCCTGAGTGGAATGCACACATCACAAAGCAGTTTCTCAGAAAGCTTCTATCCAGTTTTTATCTGTAGATATTTCCTTTTTCACCATTGGCCAGAAGGTGCTCTGAACGAGCCTTCGTGAATCCGTCCATGACGGCGTTTCAAAACTGCGTAACAGAAAGAAAGTTTTATCTATGTTAGATGAATGAACATATCTATCACAAAGCAGTTTCACAGAAAGTTTCTTTCCAGTTTTTGTCTGAGGATATTTCCTTTTTCACCATAGCCATCCATATACTCCCGAATGTCCCCTGGCAGTTTTTCCTTCAAAAGAGATTCTGCAATCCTCTATGAGAAGAAAAGTATAACTCTGTGAGTTGAATGCACACATCACAAAGCAGTTCCATGGAAATCTTCTCTCCAGTTTCTATCTGATGATATTTCCGTTTTCACCATAAGCCTCAAAGTGCTCCTGAGTATCCCTTTACTGGCTGAACTAAACAACGTCAGAATACTGCTCAATCAATACAAAAGCTTAACTGTGTGAGTGTAATTCACATGATACAGAGCAGTTTCACAGTAAGTTTCTTTCTGGTTTTTACTGGAGGGTATTTTTTTTTCAGCGTTTTCTTAAGAGCGTTCCCAAATGTCCTTTTTATGTTCCACAGAAAGAGTGATTTCAAACTGCTCCAACCAAAGAATGATTTAACTCTATGAGATGAATACTCACATCACAAAGCAGTTGCTCAGAAAGCTTCTCTCCAGTTTTCAAAGGAAGACATTTCCTTGCTCGCCACAGGCCTCCGGTCACTTCTTAATATCCCTTCACAGAATCCTCAAAGACAGACTTTCCAAACTGGGAAATGTAGAGTAAGCTTTAAGTCTGTGAAATGAATGGACATGTCAGAGATCAGTTTCCTGGAATGCTTCTTTCTGGGTTTTATTGAACAACATTTCACATTTCGCCATAGTCTTCAATGTACTCCAAATATCACATTTTTAGTTTTATAGGAACAGTGTTCCAAAAGTACCTTATGAGAAGAAAGGTATAACTTACTGAGTGGAATGCAGACATCACCAAGCAGTTTCTCAGAAAGCTTCTCTCCACTTTTTATCTGACCATATTTCCTTTTTCACCATAGGCCTGAATGTGATCCCGAATATCCCTTCACGGATCTGTCCATCATGGAGTTTCCATGCTGCATAATGTAAAGAAAGCTTTATCTATGTGAGATGAATAAACATAGCAAAAAGCAGATTCACAGAATGCGTCTTTCCAGTTTTTATCTGAAGATATTTGCTTTTTCACCATAGTCCTGAATGTGTTCCCGAATATCCCTTTGTGGATCCATCCATGACAGAGTTTCCAAGCTGCAAAATGCAGAGAAAGATTTATTTCCATGAGATGAATACACATATCTAAGAACAGTTTTGCAGAAAGGGTTTCCTAGATACTGTATGAGAAAAGAGGTATAAAACTGTGAGTGGAATGCACATGTCACAATGCAGCACCTCGGAAAGCTTCTCTCCAGTTTCTATCAGAACATATTTCCATTTTCACCATAAGCCTCAAAGTGTTCTCGAATATCCCTATTTACGTTAAACATAAACAGTGTTAGGAAACTGCTCAATGAAAGGTGAAGCTTAACTGGGTGAGTGGAATTCACACGACACAGAGCAGTTTCACAGGAAACTTGCTTCTTGTTTTATCTGAAGGTATTGGTTTTTCAGTGTATTCTAAAGAGCGTTCGCAAATTTCCTTTCTCAGGTCCCACAGAAACAGTGATTTCAAACTGCTCTATCCCAAGAATGATTTAACCCTACGAGATGAATACACACATCACAAAGCAGCTGCTTAGAAAGCTTCTCTCAAGTTTTCAATGGAAGACATTTCCTTGCTCAACACAGGCCTCCGGGTGTCACTTAATATCCCTTCGCATATTCCTCAATGATGGAGTTTCCAAACTGGGCCATGTAGAATAAGTTTTAATTCTGTGACATGAATACACATATCAGAGAGCAGTTTCTTGGAATGGTTCTTTCTGGGTTTTATTTGAGGATATTTCACTTCTCACCGTAGTCTTCAATGTGTTCTGAAATATCACTTTTTCGGTTTTACAGGACCAGTGTTTAAACACTGCCTTATCAGAAAAGAGGTATATCTCCCTGAGTAGAATGCACACATCACAAAGCAGTTTCTCAGAAAGCTTCTCTCCAGTTTTTATCTGAAGAGATTTCCTTTTTCACCGTAGGCCTGAATGTGCTCCCAAATGTCCCTTCACGGAACCGTCCATGACGAAGTTTCCAAACTGCAAAATATAAAGAAAGTTTTATCTATGTGAGATGAATAAATATATCTATCACAAAGCAGTTTCACAGAAATCTTCTTTCCAGTTTTTTTCTGAGCATATTTTCTTTTTCACCGTAGCCATCCATATACTCCCGAATGTCCCCTGGTAGCCTTTTCTCCAAAAGAGATTCCCTAATCCTCCATGAAAAGAAAGGTGTAACACAGTGAGTAGAATGCCCCCATTACAAAGCACCTCCTCAGAAAGCTTCTCTCCAGTTTCTATCTGAAGATATTTCCATTTTCACCATAACCCACAAAGCGCTACCTAGTATCCCATCACAGACTAAACAAACACAATGGTACAATACAGCTCAATGAAAAAAGAAGCTTAACAGTGCAAGTGGAATTCACACAATCCAGAGCAGTTTCACAGGAAGCTTACTTCTGGTTTTTATCTGAGGGTATTGCATTTTCAGCATATTGTAAAGAGGGTTCCCAAGTATCCTTTCACAGATTCCACAGAAACAGGGATTTCCAACTGCTCTATGCAAAGAATGATTTAACTCCATGAGATGAATACACACATAACACAGAAGTTGCTCAGAAAGCTTCTTTCCAGTTTTCAACAGAAGACATTTCCTTACTCACCACAGACCTCCAGGAGCCACCTAATATCCCTTTGCAGATACCTCAAAGACAGAGTTCCCAAACTGGAAAATGTAGAGAAAGCTTTGACTCTGTGAAATGAGTGCAAATATCAGAGAGTAGTTTCTTGGAATGCTTCTTTGTGTTTTTTATTTGAGGATATTTCACTTTTCATCATAGTGTTCAATGCACTCCAAAATATCACTTTTTTGGTTTTACAGGAATGGTATTCATACACAACCTTATGGTAAAGAGGTATAACTCCCTGAGGGCAATGCACACATCACAAAGCAGTTTCTTAGAAATCCTCTCTCCAGTTTTTATCTGAAGTCCTTTTTCAACATGGGACTGAATGTGCTCCTGAATTTCCCTTCGTGGGTCCGTCCATGATGGAGATTCCAAACTGCGTAATTTAAGAAAGTTTTATCTATGTGAGATGAATAAATATATATCTCACAAAGTAGTTTCACAGAATGCTTCTTTCCAGCTTTTCTCTGAGGATATTTCCTTGTTCACAATAACCATACATATACTCCCGAATGTCCCTTGGTAGCTTTTTATCCAAAAGGGATTCCCAAATCCTCTATGAATAGAAAGTTATACCTCTGTGAGTGAAATACATACCTCACAAAGCAGCTCCTCTGAAAGCTTCTCTCCAGGTTCTATCTGAAGATATTTCCGTTTTCACCATAAGCCTCATAGCGCTCCCGAATATCCCTTCACAGACTAAACACAGTGTTAGAATACTGTTCAATGGGAAGACAAGATGAACTGTGTGAGTGGAATTCACTCAACACAGAGGAGTCTCACAGAAAGCTTCCTTTTGTTTTTTATATGAGGGTATTTCCTTTTCAGCATATTCTAAAGAGTGTTCCCAAATCCTTTCTCAGGTTCCACAGAAACAGTGATTTCAAACTCTTCAATCCAAAGAATGATTTAACTGTATGAGAATAATGCACACTTCACAGAGCACCTGCTCAAAAAGCTTCTCTCCAATTTTCAATGAAAGACATTTCCTTTCTCACCACTGTTCTCTGGGAGCCACTTAATATCCCTTTGCAGAATCCTTAAAGACAGACTTTCCAAACTGGGAAATGTAGAGTAAGTTTTAACTCTCTGAAATGAATGCACACGTCAGAGAGCAGTTTCATGGAACGCTTCTTTCTGGGTTTTATTTGAGGATATTTCACTTTTCGCCATAGTCTGCCATGCGTGCCAAAATATGACTTTTTCGGTTTTACAGGAACAGTGTTCAAACACTGCCTTATGAGAAAAGAGGTACAACTCCCTGAGTGGAATGCACACATCACCAAGCAGTTTCTCAGAAAGCTTCTCTCCAGTTTTTATCTGAAGATATTTCCTTTTTCACTGTAAGCCTGAATGTGTTCTGGAATGTCCCTACATGGATCCATCCATGACGGAGTTTCAAACTGCATAATATAAGGAAAGTTGAAAGTTTTATCTATGTGAGATGATAAACATATCTATCACAAAGCAGTTTCACAGAAATCTTTCCAGTTTTTGTCTGAGGATATTTCCTTTTTCATCATAGCCATCCCTATACTCCCAAATGTCCCCCAGTAGCTTTTTCTGTAAAAGGGATTATGCAATCCTCCAAGAAAAGAAAAATTTAACTCTGTGAGTGGAATACACACATCACAAAGCAGCTCCTCGGAAAGCTTCTCTCCAGTTTCTATCTGAAGATATTTCCTTTTTCACCGTAAGCCTCAAAGTGCTCCCAAATATCCCTTCACAGATTAAGCAAAAACAGTGTTAGAATACTGCTCAATGAGAAGAGAAACTTAATGGTGTGAGTGGAATTTATGCAACACAGAGCAGTTTCATGGAAAGATTTCTTCTGGTTTTTATTGAAGGGTATTTCTTTTTCAGCATATTCTAACGAGCGTTCCCAAATGTCCTTTCACAGATTCCACAGAAACAGGGATTTCAAACTACTCTATCCAAAGAATGATTTAACTCCATGAGATGAATACACACATCACACAGAAGTTGCTCAGAAAGCTTCTCTCCCGTTTTCAAAGGAAGACATTTCCTTACTCACCACAGACCTCCGGGCGCCACTTCATATCCCTTCACGATTCTTCAAAGACAGACTGTCCAAACTGGGAAATGTAGTGTAAGCTTTAACTTTCTGAAATGAATGCACATGTCAGAGAACAGTTTCTTGGAATACTTCTTTCTGGGTTTTATTTGAGGATATTTACTTTTAAGTCACCAATTAGTCAGAAATAAGCTCCAAAATATCACTTTTTGGTTTTACAGGAATGGGGTTCATACACTGCCTTATGGTAAGAGGTATAACTCCCTGGGGAATGCACACATCACAAAGCAGTTTCTCCAGCCTCTCAGTTTTATCTGAAGATATTTCCTTATTCACCATAGGCCTGAACGTGTTCCTGGGGTTCCCCTTAGTGGATCTGTCCATGACAGGTTTCAAACTATTAATAAGAAAGTTTATCTATGTGAGATGGAATAAATATATATATCAACAGTTTCACAGGAAAGCTTCTTTCCAGTTTTTCTCTGAGGATATTTCCTTTTTCACAATAACCATGCATATGCTTGAATGTCCCTTGGTAGCTGTTTCTCCAAAAGGGATTCTCAAATCGTCTATGAAAAAAAGGTATAACTGTGAGCGAAATGTATCTGTCACAAAGCAGTTCCTCGAAAAGCTTCTCTCCAGTTTCTATCTGAACATATTTCCTTTTTCACCATAAGCCTCCTCAAAGTGCTCCCGAATATGCCTTCGCGTGCTAAACATGAACAGGCGTTAGAAAACGCTTATTTGAATGAAAAGCCTTTAATTGGGAGGAATTCACATGATACATAGCAATTTCACAGAAAGCTTCCTTCTGGTTTTTATCTGAGGATGGTTCTTTCTCCTTATTCTAAAGAGCTTTCCCAAGTATCCTTTCTCAGATCTAACAGAAACAGTGATTTCAAACTGCCCAATCCAAAGAATGGTTTAACTCTGTGAGATGAATACACACATCTCAAAACAGTTTCTCAGACAGCTTCTCTCCAGTTTTTATCTGAAGATATTTCCTTTTTCAACATAGACTTGAATGTGCTTACGAATGTCCGTTCGTGGATCCGTTCATGATGGAATTTCAAAACTGCGTAATATAAGGAATGTTTTATCTGTGTGGGATGAATAAACATAGCAACATGCAGATTCACAGAAAGTTTTTCTCCAGGTTTTTTCTGAAGATATTTGCTTTTTCACCATTGTCCTGAATGTGCTCCTGAACCACCCTTTGGGGATCCGTTCATGACAGAGTTTCCAAGCTATCTCATGTGAAGAAAACTTTATTTTTGTGAGATGAATGCACATACCACAGAACAGTTTCACCAAAAGGGTGTTCGGGAAGAGGTACAACACTGTGAGTGGACTGCACACATCAAAAGCTGTTCCTCAGAAAGCTTCTCTCCAGTTTCTATCTGAATGTACTTCCGTTTTCACCATAAGCTTCAAAGCGCTCCTGAATATCCCTTAGCACGCTAAACATAAACAGTGTTAGAAAACTGCTCAATGAAAAGAGAAGCTTAACGGCATGAGAGGAATTCAGAAGACACATAGCAGTTTCACAGAAAGGTTCCTTCTGGTTTTTATCTGAGGATATTTCTTTTTCCATATACTATAGAGCATTCCAAAATGTCCTTCCTCAGATTCCGCAGAAATAGTGATTTCAAAGTGCTCAATCCAAAGAATGCTTTAACTCCATGAGATGAATACACACATCACAAAGCAGTTGCTGAGAAAGTTTCTCTCCAGTTTTCATCAAAAGACATTTCCTTGCTCACCACAGTCCTCTGGATGACACTTAATATCCATTCACAGATTCCTGGGTTCGCTTCTTTCTGGGTTTTATTTGAGGATATTTCACTTTACGCCATAGTCTTCAATGTGCTCCAAAATATGACTTTTTGGATTTACAGGAAAAGTGTTCAAACACTGCCTTATGAGAAAAGAGGTATAACTTCCTTAGTGGAAGGCACACATCAAAAAGCAATTTCTCAGAAAACTTCTCTCGGTTTTTATCTGAAGATATTTCCTTTTTCAATGTAGGCCTGAATGTTCTCCCGAATGTCCCTTCACAGATAAGTCCATGACAGAGTTTCCAAACTGCATAATATAAAGAACGTTTTATCTATATGTGATGAATAAATATATCTAACACAAAGCAGTATCACAGAAAGCTTCTTTCCAGTATTTTTCTGAGGATATTTCCTTTTTCACCATACCCATGCATATGCTCCTGAATATCCCTTGGTAGCTTTTTCTCCAAAAGGGGTTTCCCAATCCTCTATGAGAAGTAAGGTATAACTCTGTGAGTGGAATGCACACGTCACAAAGTAGTTCCTCGGAAAGCTTCTCTCCAGTTTCTATCTGAACATATTTCCTTTTTCACTGTAAGCTTCAAAGCGCTCCCGAATATGCCTTCACATGCTAAACATAAAGAGTGTTAGAAGTCTGCTCAACGAAAAGAGAAGCTTAACAGGGTAGAGGAATTCACATGCCACATAGCAGTTTCATAGAAAGCTTTCTTCTCGTTTTTATCTGAGGATAGTTCTTTCTCTATACTGAAAAACGTTCCCAAATGTCCTTAATCAGATTCCACAGAAGCAGTGATTTCAAACTGCTCCATCTAAAGAATGGTTTTACACGATGAGATGAATACACACATCAAAAGCAGTTGCTCAGAAAGCTTCTCTCTAGTTTTCATGGGAAGACATTTCATCGCTCACCACAGGCCTCTGGGCGCCACTTAATATCTCCTCACAGATTCGTAAAAGACAGAATTTCCAAACTGGGCAAAGTAGAGAAAGTTTTAACTCTGTGAAATGAATGCACATGTCAGAGAGCAGATTCTTGGAACACTTCTCTCTGGGATTTATTTGAGGATATTTCACTTTTTGCCATAGTCTTCAATGTGCTTCAATGTCACATTGTCTGTTTTACAGGAACAGTGCTCAAACACCTTCTTAGGAGAAAAGAGGTGTAGTTCTCATAGTGGAATGCACACATCACAATGCAGTTTCTCAGAAAACTTCTCTCCACTTATTATCTCAAGATATTTCCTTTTTCACTATAGACCTGAATGTGCTCCCGAATGTCCCTTCGTGGATCCATCCATGATGGAGTTTTCAAACTGCATAATATAAGGAAAGTTTTACGTATGTGAGAAGAATAAACATATCTATCACAAAGCAATTTCACAGAAATCTTCTTTCCAGTTTTATCTGAGGATATTTCCTTTTTCACCATACCCGCCCTATACTCCCGAATGTCACTTGGTAGCCTTTACTCCAAAAGGGATTCCCCAAAACTCTATGAGAAGAAAGGTATAATTCTGTGAATGGAATGCACATGTCACAAGGCAGCTCCTCGGAAAGCTTCTCTCCAGTTTCTATCTGAAGATATTTCCTTTTTCACTGTAAGCCTCAAAGCGCTCCCGAATATCCCTTCGCAGACTAAACCAAAACTGTGTTAGAATACTGCTCAATGAAAAGAGAAGCTTAACTGTGCGAGTGGAATTCACACGACAAAGAGCAGTTTCACAGAAGGCTTCCTTCTGTTTTTTACCTGAGGGTATTTCTTGTTCACCATATTCTAAAGAGCATTCCCAAATATCTTTTCTCACTTTCCACAGAAACAGTGATTTCAAACGACTCAATCCAAAGAGTGGTTTTACTCTATGATATGAATGCACACATCACAAAGCAGTTTCTCAGAAAGCTTGTCTCCAGTTTTTATCTGAAGTTATTTCCTTTTACACCATAGTCCTGAATGTGATCCCGAATATCCCATCGTGGATCCGACCATGACAGAGTTTCCAAACTGAGTAATGTAAAGAAAGCTTTAACTATGTTAGATCAATAAACACAGCAAAAAGTGGATTAACAGAAAGCTTCTTTCCAGTTTCTATCATAAGTTATTTCCTTTTTCACCACATTCCTGAATGTGCTCCCGCATGTCCCCTTGTGGATCCGTCTTTGACAGTGTTTCCAAGCTGCGTAATGTAATGAAACCTTTATCTATGTGACATGAATACTCATATCAAAAAGTAGTTTCAGAGACAGCTTCTTTCCAGTTATTGTCTGAGGCCATTTCCCTTTTCACCGTAGGCGTCAATACGCCCCCGTATATCCCTTGGTGCATTTTTTCTCCAAAAGGGTTTCCTCGATGCTGTATGAGAAGAAAGGTATAACACTGTGAGTGGAATGTACATATCACAAAGTAGTTCCTCGGACAGCTTCTCTCCAGTTTCGGTCTTAACATACTTCCTTTTTCACTGTAAGTCTCAAAGCACTCCCCAATATCCCTTCACAGACTAAACATAAACAGGACAGAAAACTGCTCAACGAAAAGAGAGGCTTAACTGATCAAGAGGAATTAAGACGACACAGAGTAGTTTCACAGAAAGCTTCCTTCTGGATTTTACATGAGGATATTTCTTTCTCCATATTCCAAGGAACGTTGCCAAATGTTCTTCCTCAGATTCCACAAAAACTGATTTCATTCTCCTCAATCCAAAGAATGGTTTAAGTCTATGAGATGAATGCAAACATCAAAAAGGAGTTGCTCAGAAAGCTTCTCCCCAGTTTTCATCGGAAGACGTCTCCTTGCTCACCACAAACCTCCAGGCGCCACTTAATATCCCTTCCCGGATTCTTCAAAGACAGAGTTTCCAAACTGGGCAACGTAGAGTAAGCTTTAACTCTCTGAAATGAACGCACATGTCAGAGAGCAGCTTCTTGGAACGATTTTTCTGGGTTTTATTTCAGGATATTTCACTTTTCGCTATAGTTGTCCATGAGTTCCGAAATATTATTTTTCGGTTTTACAGGAACAGTGTTCAAACACTA
>NW_022161185.1:0-21427 GCF_008728515.1 Papio anubis | reverse complement strand
CAGGGTCTCAGAATCTGTGTAAGAGGAAGATGCTGGAGAAGCAGGGGACAATTCACAGCTGAGGACTCTGGACTTTGAGAGCCCAGCCACACCGCAGGCACCACTCCTTTATGCCCTGCCAGTTGCCACAACCTTTACTGTCATAAGCAGCAGGAGAATGAGGGGTCCAGGTGCCCTGGGAGTAAACAAGCAAGATGGAAGGGAGAGGAGAATGAAAGCTCACCCTAATGCTCCCTGCCTTGTGTACATGTGCCAATTAAATGTAATCAGCAGAGCAGACAGACCTTTGACACAGATTGCGACTATCCATGTTGGATACATCTTCGGGTTTAGCAGTTGAGGACATTTGATAATATTTAATATTGGTATTTTGCCAGTTTTCTAACTTTGTGCTTCCCCTATTCTCCCACTCCCAAAAGGCAGTAGAGACAACAATCTATACTAGTTACCATAAGGGGAAGCTGGCTGAGGATAGTCAGTGAAAACCTTGATTTTGGAGTATCAAATAGATTTTTGTAAATTCATAGAAGATACAAGATACTAATGCTAAAACTGTTTAATTAGCCTTCGTTACCTTTTAATGATAGAAAAAATGAGTCCCTGAAATTCCAAAAGTTGTTTCCAAAAATAAAAAGGATATACTGGAAAATGTAGAGTATGTAATTTTTCCCATAGAAAACTGGAAAAGTACAGAATGATGTGAACATTTTTACTTCAAAATGTTAAGAATTTCAGACTGGGCAGACTACAGGGATGAAAGCTTGAAGGAAACATAGGAGAGGTCAGCTTCAGTTAAACTGCCCTTGGCCTTTGGTAGGTAGGGATGTGGACGGTGGTGGAGTTGGCAGTTCATGATGTGGACCCAGGAGGCCTGATATGTTTCTTGTGAAGAATCCCAGAGTTGAAGTCACCACTCCCTGGCTTCCTGGGTGGAGCCTGCATCACTGCGAATTTCCTGGGAAAATAGTGCTTTGGGAAGCGTTTTAGATCTGTAACCACCAAAGGCTTAGTGAAATCCCTGTGGAAAGAGACCTGAGGTCCTGTTGCTCATATCTTGTCAACCCAACACAGCCAAACAGAGCATCTGAAACCCATTCTGCCCCTAGAGACTGCTGGTTGGGTCTGGAGATGTCACAAGCACTGACATGCTACGCAGAAGGCCCAGCAGGGTCTACACCAGCAGGGGGCGGGCAGTGGGGGTGGAGACCGGTGTCCATGACTCAGACATGTATTCGGGATGCTCTGTGCAGCCTTGGGGATTGGGGGAGCACATTGTATCTGTGGGAGTTTTATGTCCTTCTAACCCAGCACCTCCATCCCTGGCTGCTGACTCAGACCTCAACACGTGTCCCATGGAAAGCACGGGGCACATATAGAGGCTGCCCTGTGCAACCCCCAAGGCTCAGCTGGATTCTCCTTTCCCAGGAGAGCTCCTCTGCCTGTGCCAAGTCAGAGCTTGTGTCCATAGGCAAACTTGGCGGCTGTGGCAGGAGGACAAAAAGTCTGGTGTGTCAACTCAACAATGAAAGGTTCTTTTTAGTATGGAATTTCAGATCATCCACTCCTCATTCCTTCCACTACTTTCTAACGTCATTAAAGTCTAACTTTGGTATTCCGTTATTTTAAATGGTTTGTACTTTTTGCAGTGGTTGTTTTGGCCTTTCCACTTTTATCTACTTCACTGTACCTGAGAATGAAGATTCCTTCCATTGTTTTAACACAAGTAAATTTTAGAAGTGACTACGTTGGTACTATTTGGTCAAAAAAAAGGAAAATATTTTCAAACAATAAGTGGAATGTATTATTTTCACTGTATCTGGTCAGTACTTGGACATAAGCCTGATTCCCACATTCTTGTAATAGTGATATAAAAAATATACGCTTTCCAGAGAGTCAGTTTAAAATAGTACTCTATGAATATCTCTGAATTAGTAATGAGCCTGTCATTTGCCTGCTGTGGCATGGTATGACTAAAGTAAAACAATGTTACAATCAACAGGATAAAGTAATCCAGATTTAAGGAAGTGTGTTATATTAGAGACGATTTTCTATTAAAGATAATGGATTCCATGACAAGTATAATTAAATCTGTAGCTTTAACCAGACAGACCACATAGACAGTAAAAATTAGGTTTATCGCAAGTGGTGTATAAGACCAAATTTGTGACAAGTCTCCAGAGTATATTTTTACACATACCAACAAGTAAGAACACACATACAATCAAAATTTTATTCATTTCTTCATCACAGGCACCAGTTTGGAGTTTGGAGATGCTGCACGTTCTCCTGTGAGCAGAACAGTCACCAGGACCCTGCACAGCCTGAGGGCCTCAAACACAGCCTCCCTAGGAGGCTCAGCCTCTCAGTGCAGCACCAGCAACTGCAGCACCCAGAGATGGAGCCCACAGCAGGTGGGCTCAGGCGAAGATGGCTGGAGAGTCTTTGAAAAAGAGGCCATGAGTCCTCACTTACAGGCATGGGCTCCGCTTCTCTGCGAACAGGGCCAGGGCCCTCTGGGAAGCCTCCCAGAGCCTCTTCTTTCCTCCAAATATTGGGTGCTCAGGCCCCACAGATTCTCCAGGGAGTGGTTGCCATGTCCTCTCTGGAGCAGCCATGAAGTTCCCTGCTGTCCTCATGGCTTCAGGGATGCTCGTTCACGTCACTGGGAGGGGATCCTAGTGGGTCGTGATCTCACCTGCTGCCTCTGATGACCTTCAGGGCACTTCCTCCTCCTTTTGCCAAATGACCCCACTCTCACCAACCCTCTGGAGGAAGGAAAGCTGTCTGCACTGCACGATTTTTGCTTTTGAGCAAGTCAAGGCTCACAGGGGTCTCACACTTGCACAGCCCATATTAATATTACATGATTCCTATTTTCACTTTTTCTATCTTCCGGTTTTCTCTGCACACTTACTCGCCCTGCCCATCCACTTTCTCTTGTGAAGCTGCTAATGTGGGTTTTTATTTCCAGGCTGATGTGACTTCTTTGCTGCAATACTAGACATGTGCTCATCACATGCCCACATTTTTAAGAATAAAATATTCTGAGCACAATTTGCTCTTGTTGTACTCGTATGTCAGGGTGGCAACTCAGGGGATTGGTTTGAAAATGTATTTGCTAAAATGCATGAATATTTCTAGAAATTCAAAGTTATAAATTCAATGCCTTCTTGCATCCCACAAATGTTGATATGTGTTTTCTTTCACTTCAAATTTTTTGAAATGTCCATGGGATCTCAGGGAGTAAGGGCTCCTCCGCAGACTGAATTGGCAGTGCAGTTTTTGTAACTGCTCCAGACGCTCTGCCTGGAGCCTGTTCTTTAAGGCTTCCCAACAATTTTTGAGCTATTTAATATCCCATAATGAATCCCTTTATGCTTAGTGCAGTTGACATTTGTAACCAATACTAATGACCACTCTACACTGAGGGCATTGTTGCCTCCTTTTTTCCTGCTATATATAATGCTTTCCAGGTGAAACTATTAGAGAAGGCCAACATGAATAACCTTCATGTCATCAAAAGTGCATGACAAATTAGCTCAGAGGAGCCACCAGGTTCTCAGTCAGCTGCAGTATCTCATGACGCGAAAAGAGGAGACTGAAGAATCTGCCTGTAATCCTTTAGTCAGTCTTTCTGCACCCTTAGGTAGGGTCTCCACATGCATGTACTCATCAGTGCTCTGAGGAATACTGAGGGAAGCATCCAGGGATAGCTAGGGCTCTCTCTAAACTCACTCCTCTGTTTCTCTGTCTTTCTGGACCACCAATTCCTTTTCCTCCATTCAGGGACACTCGCAGGTACCTCATGGATTTCCTTTTCCTGCACAATGCTCTGGAAACTCTCCTCAGGGTCTCAGACGGATCAATCCAAATTTCATCCCCTTTCGTTTAAAACCTTCTGGGCTCAATATCCTTAATTTCTATTATCCAATTTCTTGAAAAGAATTGTTTCATGTATTTTGTGCTGTGTTTTAGTTAATCCAGGGAGGAGTATAAATCTAGCCCATTCTAATCTATTTTGGCTACAGGTTCAATATCTGGAAACCCAACTCTGAAGTTAGAAATTTGTCGTTCCTCAAGGTTCTTCACCAGCACCTGGCAGTGTGGGGATAGCAGGTCATGCTTTAGGGTTGCAACTGGGACTTTACTGCCATTCCCTCATCTCTTGCTTTTCCCACACCACACAAGGTCTCCTGAACACATATACAGACAGTTCCCACACAGTCACATGCCATCCTGCTTCTCAGCAGCAGAAACCTGGCCTCACTTTGTGCTTGAGGAGGAATGCCTACTGCATGGCTACTCTCAAGAGAAGGAGCCCAGAGAAAGGGCCAACTCCCTGGAAGTTAGGGTTAGAGCCTTTGAATTTGTTATTTCAGGGCCCCAAGTACCAGGGTGTGATGTAGAAGAAAATTGGCTCTATATTACCACAGTCTCTCTGTGGGAAAGACTGGAGGAGAGCCAGGTGACGGCCTTCACTTCTAGCCCAGAGCAAGAGGCCCCTCTCTATTGGGTGCATGGCTTTGATTGATGCTGTTACCGAGACACTCGATAGCTCCATTGAAATCCAAGATTGGAGACCTCCAACCACCATGCTCTGTCAGTGTCCACAGGGCCCCTTTATGATCCAGCAGGTTATTGAGGACTCCCCGACCTTGATGAGTTGGCAGCAGAGCTAGCTTTAGCCTCCAGCCTCATCCTCCCTTCTCCACACGCCTTCCCCTAGAAATCAGCAATTCCCCAGGTGATGTGATCTTTTCTTCCTCCTACTTTGAAGAGAATTGATCCTCAGTGATTCTGGGGTATTCAGGGTTAAACATTTACCCTAATTCAGGCTTCAGTTTCTTGACCATCCTATTTGGTTGATGAAAGAAACTATTTGATTTGATTTTTATATTTTGATAATCAAGTTTGGCATCCTTAGTCAGAAGTTTCATGCTGACGAACTGAGAGAAATAAAGTTACAAGGCACTAGGCAAAGTGGCTAACACCTATAATCCCAGCATTTGAAAGGCTAAGACTGTAGAATTACTTGAGCCCAGCAATTTGAGACTAGCTTAGACATCACAGCGAGACCCCATCTCCACAACAAATGAAAAAATTAGCCAGGAGCAGTGGCACACACCTGTGCTTCTGGCTACTGGGGAGGCTGAGACAAGAGGTTTGTTTAAGCCGAAGAGGTTGAGGTTGGAGTAAGCTGTGATCTTGCCACTGCACTCCAGTGTAGGGGACAGAGCAGGACCCAGTCTCAAACAAACCAAAGCAAACAAGTTACATTGGTAGCGAAGAGGTAGACCATTGAGGTCCCCAAACCAAGAATAGGATGGCCACTTAGTTGATGGATACTAAAGAGACCTGTATCTTCAGATAATTATTTGTCTGTGAACTACGCACCTTTGAGAAAGCATAGTGTTATCTTTGTGCATCTAGAGTAAATTTCCGTGTCTTATGACTGTAACAGGTATGGCTCAGTGCCATTACAAAATACTTTAGAATAGCTTGGGCATGCTCTTAACAGCTGCCATTTTTATTTTTAAAATATTGAAACAATTTCACATTTACAGAAAGTTTGTAAGTATAGTACAAAGTAACACTTTTTTCCCCAAATCCATTGAGAGTAACTTGATGACCTCATAGCCCCACCCTTTAAGACTTTGCTATGTATTTCCTTTAGACAAGACATTTTCCTACGTAACTCAACACATTTGTGAAATCGGGGTATCATTATTTGTGTATCACTCCATCTAATCCTCAGGTTTATTTCAACTTTTCTTAATTGTTCTGGTGATGTCTTTTGTAACAAAATGACTCATGGGTTGCCTTTGGTGGCTTGTACCTCTGTAGTCGTCTTCCATTTAGAACAGTTTCACAGTCCTTGTTTGGATTTTATAAACTTATTGCTTTTGAAGATTACACACCAGTTACCATGTAGATTGTCAACTCTATTTAGTTGAATTTTCTACAAGATTCAACTCTGTTTAGCGTGCCTGTTGCAGAAAGATCCAGAAGCGATACTGTGTTCTCACTGCATCCTACTGGGATGTGCGTGATTTCCATCTGCCCCGTGACTGACGAGGTTCAGTTTGACTCCTGCTGAAGGGGGTGTCTGCCAGGCTTCTCCCTGCACCTTCACTCTTGTTTTCCTTGAAAGAGATAAGAATTTGTGGATATGTTCTTGATGCTTCATGAATATCCTCCTCCTAATTGAAATGTAGACATGGATCTGTATTTTCTTAAATGGGTTATAATCTGCTACCATCATCATTTACTTTCATAGTCAACACTCCTCTGATTTGTCCAATGGGAGCCTCATTCACACTGGCTCTAACTACCTGCTATTTTTACCCCGTCATTCTCTGAGCACTTTTTTAGTTTCTGGCAGTATATGGTACAGGCTCATCTTCCACTTCCCCTATTTTAAACCTGACATCAACCATTTCTCCAAAGATTACTGATTCCTTTTAGTAGAAATTGGTATTCAGAAAAATAAGATCTACACACTAAATGTATGCAGTGGAACTGATGTATCATCGCTTCTAGAGAAAATGATCTATCAATTGTCTATCTATCATCTATCTATCATCATCATCTATTCATCTATGTTTTTACCTATATCTACATAAACCATGAATTGTCACTGATACAGCTACAGTCAAGAATCATAGAGTTGATTCTAGTACGCTCTTTTAAAATATTTCTAACATTTCTCCCTGGGTATCTTGGCTCTAATTATCCTTACTACACTGACTTATGGGATCAACGTCTCTGTGCAACACTAATCTCCTGCTGTCATTGCCACCTACACTCTCCTTGCAGACAACTTCCCTCTTCTGCCTCACAACCTGCATTAGCTCTGATATCCTTTGCCAGCTCACTGTTAATTTTGACTCCTGCATGGGTGACCTTCTCAATCTACATGGCACTGATGCTAGTACCAATGGCTTTACCCCTTTGAAGCGCCCTGCTCATCCTGCTTCAGCTGTGACATCTGGCGCCTAGTGTGGGAGGATGATGCCCCACATCCTGCACCTACATGGGATACCCTCCTCCCTCTGCTGTACTAACACCTCTGGTGGGATTCCCTCCACTGCACAACAAGTGTCCTTTCCATACTGTGTGGGTTTCACACCCTGTGCAATATTTTGGTTTCCCCTTCATTTTGGTGCACGGTTTTCTTTCTGAACCCGCTTTGGTCAAATGCCTAAACCCAGACATTAAGAATTGCTTTCTCTTAAAAACTGGAAAAGATTGGTAATACAGAGATATACAGTTTACTGAATAGAGTAGATTCAAGAGTAGATTCAAGAGTAGATGTGGGCACTGGGTCTAGATAACATCTCAGCTTCCAGAAGAAATTAGCTTAAGAATGGTGGAAGGCACACGTCTTAATCCAAGGTGCTCAGGAAATGGAAATGCATGATGGCACACAGAGCTAGAAAGTAGCTGAGACTTTTCAGAAGTGGAGGTAGAAAATTTCTGATGTTGGCCTAGATGAAAGAAGAAAGAAAGAAAATGTAGAAATAGAGGAAGACAATCACATGTTTGAGATAAGAGGTTACCCATGCCATTTACCCAGTGGCTGGACCTTTCCTTGCAAAGCATTACACTATTTTCACATATTATATGTTAACATTTTCCTTTTTCTTACTTTATAATAAATAAATCTGTCCTTCTATCCATCCATCTATGAATCCATCCATCTTTCTCTTTCCTCATTGCATCTCTGGATGATAGTACTGATGATTTACAACATCAAGGGCTCTAGAGGATCAGAGAAAAGAAATCCCTCTGGCCTCAGTAATATTCATCAATACCAAATGCAGGACACTTCTAAAATTTATTGCATGTTCTGGAGATGTGCTTCTCCAAGAAGCCAGGTCTTAGACAGGAACCTAGCAAGAAAAGTAGGTCACGAACTATGAAAAGAGTAGAAGAGTAATCTCTTTGCAAGACAGTAGACAGATTCTGTTCTGTGGCCCCCAGAGAGAAACATGTTCTCTGCTGACTAGTGTATGCAGGCCTGATCAATCTTATGATGCCTGGGAGACACTAGGCCTGTGCAATATTATGGAGACAAAGTCATTCTTGCAGCTGTGCAAATTTTTATATTGCAAAAAGCACAGCCAAATTCCTGAAGACTTGTGCGCAGGCTGGTCACACCCTTTGCAAGAGTCAGCACTAGTCAAGACACAGCATGGACATGAGAGTCCCTGCTTAGCTCCCAGGGCTCCTGCTGCTCTGGCTCCCAAACAAGTAAGGAGAACAATAGGAATTTACTCAGCCAGTGTGGTCACTACTACCCTGCTATTCAGGAAAGTCCTCTCATAACATGGTTAATAGTGTTAATAGTTTTACGTTTTCCATCACAGGTGCTATATGTGACATCCAGATGACCGAGTCTCCATCCTCGCTCTCTTCCTCTCTACGTAAGTGTCACTATCACATGACAGGCAAGTCAGGCAGGGCATTAACCATGTTTTAACCTGATACTAAGAGAAGCCAGGAAAAGCTTCTGAGCTCCTGATCTATGACACACCCAATTTGCAAACCTGGGTCCCATTGCAGTTATGTGGCAGTGGATCCAGGACAGATTATATTCTCATCTTCAGCAGCCTGCAGCCTGAAGTTGCTGCAACTTCTTATTATTGATCAGTATAAAAGTTACCCTCTTAGAGTGTTACAAACCCAATAAGCTCCCCAAGGAAACAGATATGTGAGGCTGGGCTGCCCCAGCTGCTTCTCCTGGTGCCTCCATCTGCTGAGAATGTTTCTCAGACACAGCCACACTCTGAAGGTCGCTGAGCAGTTTTCATAGAAGGGGTAAGGGAGGTGTCTCTACACCCTTAGTTTCTTTTATCCTCCTCTGCCGCAGCAACAGACATGGCAATGCCTCTCCTAATTTCATGAAAGACTCATTACATATGAGGACTCTGGGTTACAGCATTGGCCCAGGTTCATACAACAAAAGAGAAGCTATTGTAGGTAACTCAAATAGAAAGTTTTTCCTAATATGGGAAATCCATGTCTAAATTACAACTTTTCAAAGACCAGAGGATATAATGGTTTAGGAAACCAGAAAGGCAAAAGAAGTGCTATGAAATCTACTTCAAGTAGCAATGGGGGCCAGGGACGGTGGCTCAGACCAGTAATCCCAGCACTACAAAATATATATACACATACACACACACTATATATATGTACACACATACACACACGTATATATACACACACACTATATAAACACACACTATATATAGTGTATATATGTATTTTATATATATACACACACTATATATTTATATATATTATATATATTTGTTACATATAATAAATATCACCTGAGGTCAGGATTTTGAGACTAGCCTGACCAACATGGAGAAACCTCGTCTGTACTAAAAATACAGAATTAATCAGGCGTGGTGACGCATGCCTATAATCCCAGCTACTCAGGAGGCTGAGGCAGGAGAGTCGTTTGAACCCAGGTGGTGGAGGTTGCAGTGAGCCAAGACCTCACCATTGTACTCCAGCCTGGGGAATAGCGCTAGACTCTATCTTAAAAAAAAAAAAAAAAAAAAAAGAGAAAAAGAATAACAGGCCAGGCATGGTGGCTCATGCCTGTAATCCCAGCACTTTGGGAGGCAAGCATATCGCTTCAGGTCAGGAGTTAGACCACCCTGGGCAACATGGTGAAACCTTGACTCTACTAAAAAAATACAAAAAATTAGCCAGGCATGGTGGCACATTCCTGTAGTCCCAGCTGCTCAGGAGGCTGAGGCAGAAGAATCACTTGAACCTAAGGGGCGGAGGTTGCAATGAGCCAAGATCATAGCACTGAACTCCAGCCTGGGCGACATAATAAGACGGTCTCAAAACAAAACAAAAAACAAAAAAGGAACAAAATGGAAGGAATAACACCAGGCAATATCAAACCCTGCTACAAATAACACTAATTAAAATATTTTGATTTGGTGAAAGGTGAGGACTTTAACCCTGTCCAATGGGTTAGATAATCCAAATACAGATCTGCACATATGTAGTCACCCAATTTACAATAAAAGTGTTACCACGGGCCAGGCACAGTTGCTCATACCTGTAATCCCAGCACTTTGGGAGGCTGAGGTGGGCAGATCACGAGATCAGGAGTTCGAGACCAGCCTGACGAACATGGTGAAACTCCATCTCTACTAAAAGTACAAATATTAGCAAGGCATGGTGGCACATGCCTGTAATCCCAGCTACTGAGGAGGCTAAGGCAGGGGAATCACTTGAACCTGGGAGGTACAGGTTGCAGTGAGCCAAGATCGCACCACTGCACCCCAGCCTGCGTGATAGAGATTCCGTCTCAAAAAAAAAAAAAAAAAAGTGTTACCATAGACCATTTCTAGTGAAAGAGAAAAATATCTTGGTCAGGTAATTTAAAACAAGAGACATGTACTTTCTCACACTTCTGAAGGCTGGGAAGTCCAAGGTAAAGGCATTGGCAATCTTTTCATCCCATGAGGGCTACTCCAGCTTCCAAGATGGTGGCTTGTGGTTGTGTCCTCACATGCTGGAGGTGGAAGGGAAAAAGAGACAAACTCTGCGTGAAGCTACTTTTATTGCGTGTTCATCCCATTCACAGGGATGGAACCATCATGAATAATCAGCTCCAAAAAGCCCCACTGTCCAATATTGTGGCATAGGGTAAACAGGAATCTTGGATGAGATGCAGATATTCAGACCAGAGCAGTAATCAGTAGAGAAATATATAACAAGTAATGGTATTGGATCAATAATATATCTATATTACATAAAAATGAATCTTGACCTTTACATTTCACCTCTATATTATATAAATATCAACTCTAAATGAATCATAAACTATAATATAACGGCAAAATCATAAAGTTTGTAGTAAAGACCACAAAAACATACATCAAAGACAGGTGCAGAAAGAAATTTCTTAAAGAGGACACACAAAGCACCACGCACAAAGACATAGATTCATAAATTAGGTTTTATTTGTATGAATTACCTTTTACAGGGTTTTAAACAAATAAATTAACAATATTATTTGATGAATACATATAGAAGAAATTAACTACAGAGAGGAAAATCCAATTATAAAGAATATGAGATTCAGAATTCTGATTAACTAGGGGGAGATAGGCATATGGCATCATGGAAACCTCATTGAGAGATACCCTTTTAGAGGAAACTGTAGGATGGTAGGTGTTGTGACAGTCATCTTGAAGGCCATAACTGGCATCAGTCACCCTTGTTGCCCAAACAACTCATATCTCACTTACATGTTAAATGCTCTAATTCTCACCCCATCAAGCCTAAGTATTATTCCATAATAGTGTCAGGGCAAAGTTCAAAATATCATCATCAAAATGATGTCCTGGGGAACTGATGTCAGCAGGATAGCAGAGTAAGGGTTACCAGACTTCACGCCTCACAAAACCCAACAATTCAACAGTTAACCAAGAAGGCTAATATCCTGGGAGGGCTGAAGAGTTCAATTCCAAACATGCAGCAACAGGATAGAGTAAAAAGCTAAGAATAAGCACATGCAAAGGACGGCTGGAAGCTGATGGCACACCTGGGAGCCCTGACACCTCTAGGAACAAAGAAAGGGGAAACAATTGCTATCAGCCAGCAGTGGTGCCACTGTGGGCCCCATAGCTTGCACTGTGGGAGGACCCTGCAGCCTTTGCTGCTGATAACCTCAGCAGCCACCCGGACAATTACCCACCTTTCAGCTTTCCCAGTGGAGGCCCTTGAATGTTTCTTGTCCAGGATCACAGCAGCCTGTTCCACAGGGGCCACTGGTGCTTTTGCCTGGGTGGTAACCTGCAGCCATAGTCGCGGACACCCCAGAGAGGGAGATGCTACTATACGCACTCCCCAGTAAGGAGCCATTGTTGTGTCTCCTGTGACAGGGCTACCTCCCAGACCCTTGGCACCAACCTTACCCTCTGCGCTGCCCCAGACCCAGGACTCAGGGTCTCACCCCGCACTGGCAACTCAGACACTAAGCCACTTCTATGTGCACTACCCCATACCTAGCCCCTGACCCACTGTCACTGCAAGGGTACCCTCGCTCCAGACCTCGTCACTGTGGCTGCTCTGGAAATTGCCAAAGACATCAAATAAATTGAGACGTGGTTATGGGCACACCTCAGAGATATTGCTGGTCTAGTTTCCAATCACTTCAATAAAATGAATATCATCATAAAGGGAGTGACACGCATTTATGGTTTTCCAGTGCGTGTAAAAGTTATGTTGACACTATCTTGTAGTCCATGAAAAGTACAATATTATTATGCCTAAAAAATGCACATACCTTAATTTTTATAAAACGCTGCTGAACAATACTGACATAGAGACAGGAAGTAAGTACCTACCGCTTGAAAAATGGCACCAAAAGACTTGCCTGAGGTAGAGTTGCCACAAACCTTCAATTAGTAAAAATCACAGTATCTATAAAGCACAATAAAGCAAAACACAATGAAAGGAGATATGGCTGTATCTTGGAAAAAGGATGAGAGCTTTGGGTAAGGACAGTGTTAGGTTTTGAAGGGAAGGAAATGGTTAAAGAAAGACAGAGAGAGTTGGTGGCTCTACAGCAAAGCAGGTTTTATGTCCAGCACAAGACTGTGGAGGTGGGGGACTAGCTTAATACCCACTGCCGCTTACAGGCTGGGGTACTTACAGGTATGGGTGGGAGGGTTCTGGGCAGTACAGACTTGACAGGACATTAATAAGATATTCCTGTGGTCAGGTGGTTATGCCAAGGATGTTCTTTGGGCCCTTTGCCCAGCAGGGTGTGACAAGAATGTTTCTTGGGCAAACTGTCCAGCAGAAGATGACAGGGATGTCCCTGTAGTCAGGTGGTTAGGCAGGATGTCTCTCACTGTCCCAAACCCCTGCGGAATGTTTCACTTTGACCGAGGTCTACAAAATGGCGGGTGGCTTACAAAATGGTGCACTTTGGACTAACAGATAGGAAAAGTCTGTGGCCTTTTGCCTGGAGCTGCTTTTTTTTCACCCTAGCTTCATCAACAGGAATTTTAGTCTAGTTTTACCAACTGAAATGGCAGCAACAACTGGAAGCTTGTTGCCCAAGGGGATTGACTTGAGCTGGGATGGAGAGTAGGACAAGATCCTTCAGTGTTTTCAGCTAATGGTGCTGAACTCTGCAGGAAATGCCCAGAAAAAGCCCGGAGTTTTGCAAGTCCGAGGCGATATCCCGGTGGGGAGAGTGGTACACCAGTTAAAACTTGATAATGGATACTGGAAACCATGCAGTCATAGAATTGTGGAGATCATCCCTGCACGCATTCTTAGAATCAGCAGATGTGACTTAGCAATTGCATATTTGAGTGAAGAGACCCAAGTAGGCCCAGTGAATAAAAATGAAGGAGGTGTCTTTTGTAAACGCTTCAAGCCACACACACACACATTGGCAGAAAGTAGATGATTGAGCTCAAGGAGTTTGAGCAACACAAATGCCCAAGTTACTGGTGATTACTAAACTATGTAGACACAGGTACGGCTAAAACTTAAAAGGAAAAAAAGTAGAAATATCAATGGTCAAACAACTAGTAAGGTATAGATTCTGCAGCATAAGTCTAGGCAAGCTATTGGGTGCTGAAATTCCCCCTTCCCCGAGTCCAAGTGATTCATTGTTCGTCTCCCACCTACATGAGAACATGCAGTGTTTCGGCTTTGTTCTTGTGATAGTTTGCTAAGAATGATGGTTTTAGCTGCATCCATGCCTCTAAAGGACAATACAAACTCATCCTTTTTATGGCTGCATAGGCATTCCATGGTGTATATGTGCCACATTTCTTAATCCAGCCTGTCACTGATGGACATTTGGCTGATTCCAAGTCTTTGCTATTGTGAATAGTGCCGCAATAAACAGGGGCCTATCATGGGGAGGGGGGAAGGGGAGGGGTAGAGGGAAGGGCAGGGGGAAGGGGGAGGGGGGAAGGGGAAGGGGGGAGGGATTGCATTAGGGTGCTATAATTCGGATGTAATGACGAGTTGATAAAAGGATTCAGTTGATGGGCGCAGCACAGCAACATGGCACAAGTATACATATGTAACAAACCTGCACGTTATGCACATGTACCCTAGAACTTAAAGTATAATAAAAATAAAAATAAAAAAATAGAAAAATAAAAGGAAATTCAACACTCTTAGAAAAAACAGAATCCAGAATTATGTATTAGTTTAGACATGTACAAAAATATATTATCTACAATGCTCATTTTTCCATAAAAATTCCTGAAAAGAAAGAGAAAGTCATAAACCATATTGAGATAAATCAGTCAGTGGAAGCTGACTCTGACTGTTCCTAAATACTGGATTTTGCTAAGAGTTTCAAGTGGTTGCCACATAAATGCTTCAAAGAATATTTAAAACTGTGATCAAGGACTGAAAAAGGAAAATATAAAGACAATGACTCAAAGAATGGGGTCTCTCAATAGAAAAAAGGAACATATGGAAAAGGACCAAATAAGAATTCTAGTTGAAAAATATAAAAACAGTATGGAAAATTCACTGGATAGGGCAACAGGAGTTTAAGTTGGCAGAAGCATCAATGAAACTGAAGATAATTTAGTAGAAATTATCAAATCTGAAAAAGAAAGAAAATAAAGAAAAATAATCATGACTTTAGAGGTTTATCAGTCAATGTGAAGAACACCAGCAAATGTGCAATAAGTCAGAAAGGAGAAGACAGAGAGAAAGTGGCCAAAAATATTTGGAGGGGTGACAAAAGCTTGCAAGAATCAATGAAACACATTCATCTATAGAGAAAAAAAAAATCGAAAGAACTTATTCAGGACAAACACAATGATACACATAACTATACATATTATAATGAAAATGCTGAACCAATGACAAGGAGAAAATCTCAAATGTATCACACATAAAACAACTCTCTGTATACAGAAATACAGAAATAAAATCATCAGCTAACTTTTCATCATGCCCAAAGGAGGCTAGAAAACGGTGGAATGATATGTTTAAATGCTGGAAAACAAAAAAAAACAAAACAAAAAACACCAAGGATTCAATATCCACTGAAAGTATGCATTCAAAATAAAGGTAAAAGAAAAACATTTCGTGATAAACAAAAATGAAGAGAAATGATTACTTAAAGACGTGTTCTTTAGAAATTCTCTAGGAAATTCTTCAGATTCACAAAAAATAACAGCAGACAGTAACTTGAATCCATAGGGAGGAAGGAAGGTCTCAAAAGTACTAGGGGAACAAAAACAAAAAAAGAGCTACACCAAAGAAACATGTTTACTTCCATTCATATAAGGTTTCACGTAGAGAAATCCAATCTATCTGGATAGACGTCAGAATGCCAGTTTCCTTCACTGGGATTGGGAAACGGCTGTTCCTGAAAGGTAGGTACATGAGGAAGAATCTGGAATTCTAAAGTATTCTACAGTTTAATCTGGGTGGAGAATATATATAAAACTTTGGTGGGTTTATTATTTAACATTTCTGTCCTTTACTTTATTGTGTCTTTTATTTCAATTTTTAAAAATTGAAAGGGCCAAAATCCTGAACTCTTTTAAACAAAAATGAACAAGAACATAGAATTAGTAAATATTTGTGGAAACTCGGCCTTATTAACAAGAGTATAAAATGTGCCTGGGAGGTACTGAAACAAAAATCTGTTAGAGAAGACAGAGAGGAAATACTTCAATTTCTCCTACATGGGCAGCATAGATTTTACGCCTATTGGTTTCCCTCTGAAGAGAGAGATATTTTGAACAGAGAAGTCATTTTGTTCACAAGAGAGGCTCCCACCCTCCCCTTGGCTCTTTCCACCCCACTGCACCCACCAGGTGATTTGCATATTGTGCCCTAGGGAGGACCTTCCTTTGGGAGTCTGAGATAAAAGCTCAGCTCTAAGTTTGTCTTGACTGATCAGGACTCCTCAGTTCACCATGAGGCTCCCTGCTCAGCTCCTGGGGCTGCTATTGCTCTGCGTCCCTGGTAAGGGCAGAAGGGAGATGGGGGAGGAGAATGGGGTGGAACGGTGAGCTCTGGGGTTCCCACTGCCTCCTATGAGCAATGAGCTGTGGGGGCCTCACTACACTCCTATGTGTGTTCCTTTCATGTATTGCACATGCACATCTTGTCCTCCAGGATGGGGCTTGTGATGTTCAGATCTGTGAGAATGAGGAAGATACAAGAAGAAACAAGGATCTGTGCTCTGGGGAAGACTGACACAGAAAGAGGGGATGGTGTAGGGTCTTCTGGAGACCCCTTTGAGCCATGGATTCCTAGAGTTTCATTTTGAAATTTTATATTCTTGAAATATGAACAAATAAATATATGGCCTTAAACAAACAACAAATCAAAATTTATGAAAATGATGCATAAAGTATCTACATAACCTTGCTCTTCTTTGTATTTATTTCAGGATCCAGTGGGGATGTTGTGATGACTCAGTCTCCACTCACCCTGCCCGTCACCCCTGGACAGCCGGCCTCTATCTCCTGCAGGTCTAGTCAAAGCCTTGTACACAGTGATGGAAACACCTACTTGAGTTGGTATCAGCAGAAGCCAGGCCAACCTCCAAGGCTCCTAATTTATAAGGTTTCTAGCGGTACTCAAGGGTCCCAGACGGATTCAGTGGCAGTGAAGCGGGACAGATTTCACACTGAAAATCCAGCAGAGAGTGGAGGCTGAGGATGTTGGGGTTTATTACTGCACTACAGTACCTGGCCTTACAGTGGGTACAGCCCTGAACAAAACCTCCCTATGGGGTGGCCCAGCTGCCCACATATGGTGCTTGGAAGCGGGGAGCAGCTCAACAGGGTCTCAGAATCTGTGCTAAAAGAGGAAGATGCTGGAGAAGCAGGGGACAATTCACAGCTAGGAGACTCTGGACTTTGAGAGCCCAGCCACACCGCAGGCACCACTCCTTTATGCCCTGCCAGTTGCCACAACCTTTACTGTCATAAGCAGCAGAAGAATGAGGGGTCCAGGTGCCCTGGGAGTAAACAAGCAAGATGGAAGGGAGAGGAGAATGAAAACTCACCCTAACGCTCCCTGCCTTGTGTACATGTGCCAATTAAATGTAATCAGCAGAGCAGACAGACCATTGACACAGATTGCGACTATCCATGTTGGATACATCTTCGGGTTTAGCAGTTGAGGACATTTGATAATATTTAATATTGGTATTTTGCCAGTTTTCTAACTTTGTGCTTCCCCTATTCTCCCACTCCCAAAAGGCAGTAGAGACAACAATCTATACTAGTTACCATAAGGGGAAGCTGGCTGAGGATAGTCAGTGAAAACCTTGATTTTGGAGTATCAAATAGATTTTTGTAAATTCATAGAAGATACAAGATCCTAATGCTAAAACTGTTTAATTAGCCTTCGTTACCTTTTAATGATAGAAAAAATGAGTCCCTGAAATTCCAAAAGTTGTTTCCAAAAATAAAAAGGATATACTGGAAAATGTAGAGTATGTAATTTTTCCCATAGAAAACTGGAAAAGTACAGAATGATGTGAACATTTTTACTTCAAAATGTTAAGAATTTCAGACTGGGCAGACTACAGGGATGAAAGCTTGAAGGAAACATAGGAGAGGTCAGCTTCAGTTAAACTGCCCTTGGCCTTTGGTAGGTAGGGATGTGGACGGTGGTGGAGTTGGCAGTTCATGATGTGGACCCAGGAGGCCTGATATGTTTCTTGTGAAGAATCCCAGAGTTGAAGTCACCACTCCCTGGCTTCCTGGGTGGAGCCTGCATCACTGCGAATTTCCTGGGAAAATAGTGCTTTGGGAAGCGTTTTAGATCTGTAACCACCAAAGGCTTAGTGAAATCCCTGTGGAAAGAGACCTGAGGTCCTGTTGCTCATATCTTGTCAACCCAACACAGCCAAACAGAGCATCTGAAACCCATTCTGCCCCTAGAGACTGCTGGTTGGGTCTGGAGATGTCACAAGCACTGACATGCTACGCAGAAGGCCCAGCAGGGTCTACATCAGCAGGGGGCGGGCAGTGGGGGTGGAGACCGGTGTCCATGACTCAGACATGTATTCGGGATGCTCTGTGCAGCCTTGGGGATTGGGGGAGCACATTGTATCTGTGGGAGTTTTATGTCCTTCTAACCCAGCACCTCCATCCCTGGCTGCTGACTCAGACCTCAACACGTGTCCCATGGAAAGCACGGGGCACATATAGAGGCTGCCCTGTGCAACCCCCAAGGCTCAGCTGGATTCTCCTTTCCCAGGAGAGCTCCTCTGCCTGTGCCAAGTCAGAGCTTGTGTCCATAGGCAAACTTGGCGGCTGTGGCAGGAGGACAAAAAGTCTGGTGTGTCAACTCAACAATGAAAGGTTCTTTTTAGTATGGAATTTCAGATCATCCACTCCTCATTCCTTCCACTACTTTCTAACGTCATTAAAGTCTAACTTTGGTATTCCGTTATTTTAAATGGTTTGTACTTTTTGCAGTGGTTGTTTGGGCCTTTCCACTTTTATCTACTTCACTGTACCTGAGAATGAAGATTCCTTCCATTGTTTTAACACAAGTAAATTTTAGAAGTGACTACGTTGGTACTATTTGGTCAAAAAAAAGGAAAATATTTTCAAACAATAAGTGGAATGTATTATTTTCACTGTATCTGGTCAGTACTTGGACATAAGCCTGATTCCCACATTCTTGTAATAGTGATATAAAAAATATACGCTTTCCAGAGAGTCAGTTTAAAATAGTACTCTATGAATATCTCTGAATTAGTAATGAGCCTGTCATTTGCCTGCTGTGGCATGGTATGACTAAAGTAAAACAATGTTACAATCAACAGGATAAAGTAATCCAGATTTAAGGAAGTGTGTTATATTAGAGACGATTTTCTATTAAAGATAATGGATTCCATGACAAGTATAATTAAATCTGTAGCTTTAACCAGACAGACCACATAGACAGTAAAAATTAGGTTTATCGCAAGTGGTGTATAAGACCAAATTTGTGACAAGTCTCCAGAGTATATTTTTACACATACCAACAAGTAAGAACACACATACAATCAAAATTTTATTCATTTCTTCATCACAGGCACCAGTTTGGAGTTTGGAGATGCTGCACGTTCTCCTGTGAGCAGAACAGTCACCAGGACCCTGCACAGCCTGAGGGCCTCAAACACAGCCTCCCTAGGAGGCTCAGCCTCTCAGTGCAGCACCAGCAACTGCAGCACCCAGAGATGGAGCCCACAGCAGGTGGGCTCAGGCGAAGATGGCTGGAGAGTCTTTGAAAAAGAGGCCATGAGTCCTCACTTACAGGCATGGGCTCCGCTTCTCTGCGAACAGGGCCAGGGCCCTCTGGGAAGCCTCCCAGAGCCTCTTCTTTCCTCCAAATATTGGGTGCTCAGGCCCCACAGATTCTCCAGGGAGTGGTTGCCATGTCCTCTCTGGAGCAGCCATGAAGTTCCCTGCTGTCCTCATGGCTTCAGGGATGCTCGTTCACGTCACTGGGAGGGGATCCTAGTGGGTCGTGATCTCACCTGCTGCCTCTGATGACCTTCAGGGCACTTCCTCCTCCTTTTGCCAAATGACCCCACTCTCACCAACCCTCTGGAGGAAGGAAAGCTGTCTGCACTGCACGATTTTTGCTTTTGAGCAAGTCAAGGCTCACAGGGGTCTCACACTTGCACAGCCCATATTAATATTACATGATTCCTATTTTCACTTTTTCTATCTTCCGGTTTTCTCTGCACACTTACTCGCCCTGCCCATCCACTTTCTCTTGTGAAGCTGCTAATGTGGGTTTTTATTTCCAGGCTGATGTGACTTCTTTGCTGCAATACTAGACATGTGCTCATCACATGCCCACATTTTTAAGAATAAAATATTCTGAGCACAATTTGCTCTTGTTGTACTCGTATGTCAGGGTGGCAACTCAGGGGATTGGTTTGAAAATGTATTTGCTAAAATGCATGAATATTTCTAGAAATTCAAAGTTATAAATTCAATGCCTTCTTGCATCCCACAAATGTTGATATGTGTTTTCTTTCACTTCAAATTTTTTGAAATGTCCATGGGATCTCAGGGAGTAAGGGCTCCTCCGCAGACTGAATTGGCAGTGCAGTTTTTGTAACTGCTCCAGACGCTCTGCCTGGAGCCTGTTCTTTAAGGCTTCCCAACAATTTTTGAGCTATTTAATATCCCATAATGAATCCCTTTATGCTTAGTGCAGTTGACATTTGTAACCAATACTAATGACCACTCTACACTGAGGGCATTGTTGCCTCCTTTTTTCCTGCTATATATAATGCTTTCCAGGTGAAACTATTAGAGAAGGCCAACATGAATAACCTTCATGTCATCAAAAGTGCATGACAAATTAGCTCAGAGGAGCCACCAGGTTCTCAGTCAGCTGCAGTATCTCATGACGCGAAAAGAGGAGACTGAAGAATCTGCCTGTAATCCTTTAGTCAGTCTTTCTGCACCCTTAGGTAGGGTCTCCACATGCATGTACTCATCAGTGCTCTGAGGAATACTGAGGGAAGCATCCAGGGATAGCTAGGGCTCTCTCTAAACTCACTCCTCTGTTTCTCTGTCTTTCTGGACCACCAATTCCTTTTCCTCCATTCAGGGACACTCGCAGGTACCTCATGGATTTCCTTTTCCTGCACAATGCTCTGGAAACTCTCCTCAGGGTCTCAGACGGATCAATCCAAATTTCATCCCCTTTCGTTTAAAACCTTCTGGGCTCAATATCCTTAATTTCTATTATCCAATTTCTTGAAAAGAATTGTTTCATGTATTTTGTGCTGTGTTTTAGTTAATCCAGGGAGGAGTATAAATCTAGCCCATTCTAATCTATTTTGGCTACAGGCTCAATATCTGGAAGCCCAACTCTGAAGTTAGAAATTTGTCGTTCCTCAAGGTTCTTCACCAGCACCTGGCAGTGTGGGGATAGCAGGTCATGCTTTAGGGTTGCAACTGGGACTTTACTGCCATTCCCTCATCTCTTGCTTTTCCCACACCACACAAGGTCTCCTGAACACATATACAGACAGTTCCCACACAGTCACATGCCATCCTGCTTCTCAGCAGCAGAAACCTGGCCTCACTTTGTGCTTGAGGAGGAATGCCTACTGCATGGCTACTCTCAAGAGAAGGAGCCCAGAGAAAGGGCCAACTCCCTGGAAGTTAGGGTTAGAGCCTTTGAATTTGTTATTTCAGGGCCCCAAGTACCAGGGTGTGATGTAGAAGAAAATTGGCTCTATATTACCACAGTCTCTCTGTGGGAAAGACTGGAGGAGAGCCAGGTGACGGGCCTTCACTTCTGGGGCCCAGAGCAAGAGGCCCCTCTTATTGGGTGTGCATGTAGCTTTGATTGATGCGTTGTTACTGAGACACTCGATAGCTCCATTGAAATCCAAGATTGGAGACCT
>NW_022161184.1:0-21487 GCF_008728515.1 Papio anubis | reverse complement strand
GATGGGGGGAGGGGGGAGGGATTGCATTGGGAGTTATACCTGATGTAAATGACGAGTTGATGGGTGCTGATGAGTTGATGGGTGCAGCACAGCAACATGGCACAAGTATACATATGTAACAAACCTGCACGTTATGCACATGTACCCTAGAACTTAAACTATAATAATAATTTAAAAAAAGTTTAAAAAAATAAAAAATAAATTAAAATAAAAAATAATAAATAAATTAATTAAAAAGAAAGAAAAATAATTCCAGGAAAAGGAAATTATAAGCAAAAGGCTGTGAGACAACTAAGAGCTTGATGCTGCATAGAAAGAGATAGAAATCTGTGTGGTTATAATCTAGTAACAATGGAGAAAGACACACATTTAGCTGAAGTGCATAGGCAGGTGCCAGATTATGCAAAGTTTATAGGCCATGATAAGAGTTACTATGGTAATTTATTGTGAACCATCTAGAAAACTGGCAAAATCCTATTTAATCATAATGTTTTTATTAGATAATACTGTCTTTTGAAGTTTTACACTTAATTTTCTCATCCTGTGTATAATGGATTGGGAATAAAACTTATACAAACCTCGAAACAACTGAATAATCATTTCTCCTTTTCTGTTTTTCAGGAAAATATTATATGTTAAAAAATATCTATTTCTTTAAAAGCTTGGTAGAAGGCGTGTCAAAACTATTTACACCAAGAATTTTTATATTTGGTTAAGGAAGGAAAGTAGCTTTTTTAATAAAAAAAAGTCACCATCACTAAAAGTTATTGGCCAATTTGTCATTTTTTAAGTTATTTTTGCTTGTAGTTTGTAATTTATTTTTTTTTTTTCTGGGAAATTCATTGTCATATATTTTATTATATTTTACATTTTGTTATACCTAACTTGTTTTTTAAATTTTGTTTTAATTACATCTGTTTTCTGATTATTTCTCTTGTCAAAAACTTATCTATTTAAGATTAAAAGAACTAAGAGATCTTTTCAAAGAAGTGGTTTATGATTTTCTTCCTATCTTTCCTATTTTATTGTTGTTCTTTCCCTTGAGTGTACACGACGTAGCACTCACCACGTAAACAAATATAGCTTCATGTCATTCTTTTAATGGCTGTATAATACTTCATTAAAATAATTTAGCATAGTTATAATAATTTCTCTAATAGATTGCTTCTCATTTTTTCTTATTGTAAATTATTCTGAATACTTGTTCTACTACTTTATTAAGAAAAAATCCTGCAAGTTGATTTAGAAAATCAGAGTGAATACATTTCAGCTTTTAATGCATGCTACCAAAAATTTATCTAGAAATACGGAGCAAATAACACTCTTCCCAACGTACAAAGAAGTGCTTAAGCTGTTATTTCTTCTCACATTTTCCAGGGTTCAGTGAATCTTTGGTTATCGCAAAACAAAAGAAAATGTCCTGTTATTGTCATCCATGTTACCTAGCACAAAATGCAAATCCCTTCAAATACTTCCAATGCTGTCCTCCATCTCCCCACTCTCCACATCCATGCTGACTTTGTCTCTTTGGTTTCTCTCTTCTTTCACGGGGATTTACTCCAGCCACAGTAGATCTCTCATTCTTCCTTACCCTAAGCAAGCTTCTACCTAGGGTTTTTGTACGTACTGCTCCATCTAACTAGAATGTCCTTCCCAGGAAGCTAACGTGAATACATTAGCTTGTATTAACAATTTTCATGTCACTTTTTCTAGAAGGACTTCACTGAAAACTCTTTTTTTTTTTTAAGGAACTCTACTTCCTAATCATATCCACACTGTGATGTTACAGCTGACTTAGAAATAGCAACTTGAACTCATGATTTGAAAAAAATACATCTTTACTAATCCAACAAAATTGACAAAGAGCTATTATCTTATCCAAAGTTGATAGATACCCTAAGCATCTAGACGTTTGTTTCTAATATAGTTTTCAAGTAAAAGAATACTGGGTTCCTGGGGAAAATGTCTTGTTTCCATGTATAAGGCAGGAATAGTAGAAGGGGTGTATGGTACACTTTGCGCAAAAAAAAAAAAAAAAAAGAGGAAAGCTTTCAATCATCATTTGATCCTGTCAAAAGAACAAAGGTGCTAGCTTGAAGGAGGTTTCATAGAATAATGTTGTGATAATGTGAACACTGAAAAGATAAGAATGATTGATTGATTGAAATGTATTGAATCAATGAAAGGTCATTCGTTCCTAAGGATCCTCAAAGTCATGAAAAATAATATGCAAGATATAAAATTACCTCTGATACTTATGTAACATAAAAATCTTGAATTTAATTGAATCTTTAGAATTAACTTTCTTTAAAACTAACTTTATAGGAGATACAAGGATAAAGAGAACATCAAATGATACCACAAGGAAGTAATCACAAAAAACCAAAATGAGCGATTTACAGATCAATTAGCAGAATGACATTGCATTAAAGACTGTTGAAGATTGAAAAAAGAAATCTTACTGTATATAGCAAAATGTAGTGTACAGTTTGAGTTGGATTATGACTGGGAGAGGTGAGCAACAAAGGAAATCTTTGGACAGAGGGAGGCATTTCATTAGTTATCAGGTTGTTGAAGAATTAGTGCTACTGTTGCTAAGTTGATTCTATCATTGTATCCATGTAAAACGACTTATTTTGTAGAAAAACACCCCGAAATATTTAAGGATGAATTTTTATTATGACTATAATTGGCTTAAAATTTATTTAAAATACTTTGGCATACGCATTAGTGAGTATGTGTGGAAAGGGAAGATTGGTGTTCATTTTGGTCTTACATAGCAATGTGGTCAATTGATTTAATTCTTGACCACAAATAATGATACAATTTCACTTTTGGCTTTTGGTAAATATATCTTAACACTCAGTCATTTGGTATTTTAGCTAAAATGTGTATTTGTTGTACCTCAAGTTAGAATAATGAATCCTAGAAATATCTTTGCACTAGTAAAATTAGCAACTTGTTAATTAGCATAAACATGTAAAATGTGTAAGTCTTTTGGTGAAATTAATGGTGGTTACACACATAGACTATCTAAAACATTGATACAGTCTGTATTGTTGCCTGCATAGAGTATAAAAATCTACTGAGTTCTTCATTGTTCATGACTTACAACCACTCCCTAGGTTTGATTCCTAATTGATCTTGTGTTTAAAAACTGGCTGTTGGTAACTATTATGGTTAGCTGCAACTTGCCCCTAATGTGTTGTCACATTTACTCTAAGTTCACTTTTCTTAATAAGGGCCATTAGAACTCACAGAGAACCAGATCTGAGATTTCATCGTGCCTAACAAAGAGGTTATATGCCTACTTTGTATCTCCGAGCTAATAAAACACCTGTAAGTGTGAGGCTGCATTTCCCCATAGTTGTGGGAGAAGAAAGGTGTGCTATTAAATTATGTATAGCTTTTTACCAGTATTTATTTTTACCAAAAAGATTGTGCTATTGTTCATGACTCAATTAGCCAGGTCAGTCAGCCTTCCTCAACAATTAATAAAAACTGTTTTCCGTTGGGTGTGGTGGCTCACATCTGTAATCCCAACACTTTGGGAGGCCAAGGCAGGCAGATCACCTGAGGTCAGGAGTTCAAGACCAACCTGGCTAACATGGCAAAACTCCACCTTTACTAAAAATACAAGACTTAGGCGTGGTGGCACACTCCTATAATCCCGGTTGCTCAGGAGTCTGAGACAGGAGAATCGCTTGAACTTGGGAGGTGGAGGTTGCAGTGAGCTGAAATTACACCACGGCACGCCTGCCTAGATGACACAGCCAGACTCTGTCTCATAAAAATAAATTTAAAAAATGAAAAATAAAAAATGTTTTCATGCATGCAAGCACACACACACACATACACACTATCATCACATGATTACTTCTCTCTCTGTAGTAGTTCTTACCTCTTACATATGCTATAATTTGTACACAAATTATAAAATATTGGGGTAAACCAAATAGAATTATGGCATAACATGGATACCCTCTTTTTATCTTCCAGGATGACAATATTTGGTTATAAAAGTGGGTCAAGTGTGTATAATTTAAATGAAATATCCATACTCTATACTATTACTGACATTAAGTATCACAAATATAGCTTCAATAACATAAATACCCTATGTCTACAAAAACGAAAATAAAAATATTTTATTTGCACACTTGTAGTACCAGCTACTTGGGAGGATGAGGTGGGAAGATCATTTGAGCCCAGGAGTTCAAGGCTGCAGTGAGCTGTGATCATGCCACTCCACTTCAGTTTGGGTGGCAGAATGAGTGAGACTCTCTCTCTCTCTCTCTCTCTCTATATATATATATATATATATATGGTTACATACATAGACTATCTAAACCATTGATACAATCTGTATTGTTGCCTGCATAGAGTATAAAAATCTACTGAGTTCTTCATTGTTCATGACTTACCACCACTCCCTGGGTTTGATTCCTAATTGATCTTGTGTTTAAAAACTGGCTCTCTCTCTCTCTCTCTATATATATATATATAAAATATATATGTGTGTATATATATAATATATATGTGTGTGTATATATATAGTATTTAGTGTATGTACACACACACACTAAATAACATAAATACAAACCGTACATTAATGTAAAAAAATAAGTACAGTACCTTTCCCTACCTCCTTCTTCTTTCCTCCTTTCTCTTTCCCTTCCTCCTCTTCTGGGTTATGTGTTTTTGAAAGGTGTGCCAGAGTGCAGGTCATGAAGCTTGCCCAGCACTGAACTTTGTATTCTGTGACTGTTAAACTGTTCATACACAGGGGAGAACTAGCAAATATATAAAAACTGTGATAATTATTTCATCTAGACTCCTCACTATACAAACATGAAAAGGTGAATACTAGAATAAACACTGTGATGTTGAGTTGAAATTAGGGGGAGTGGGGTGAACTTATATTTGGCAGACAGACAACTAGATAAATAGAAGAAACAAATATATGTATGTGTTTATGTATGTGTGTTTGATTTCTAAACACTCTTCTCTACTAAAATATAAAATTTAAAAAAAAAAAAAAAAGAAAGGTCCTTGGAGATATGGCTGACTCCAAAACTGAGGCCACAAAAAATAGCAGATTAGTCCAGAAGAAATGGTACCAGATAGTAGGAAAGTACTCAGAAAATGATGGGCATATACCTAAAAGACAAAGGAGCCATCTTGAAGGGGACTCTTATTGTACTGACTAAAACAAAAATAAATTGAGCCTTCAAAATAAAACCTCAAGTACATATATATGTAAAAACGTCATACACGTGAGGCTTTATTGTATTTTTATATATATATATAAATAGTTTTACATGATAAGAACTCATCATTTTATTCTGATATCAATAAATGAATAAAATTGAATAAATTCAGAAGAGACAGCTCTACCTTACAGCATAAGTCCTAGTATCTTCTCATAAAATACTTATCACTTATTAATTAATAATTTATCATACTTATTACTAATTAACTTTACAGTGGAGAAACAAGGCTGACACTATGTTAACCAAGTAATAAAAGTTAATATCCCTAGTAATGGAACAAATTGACATCATGTGCTTTCTGATATAATGCAATGAAGAAAACATAGCATCACTTGTAATGAATTGCTGCCTCTCCCAATTTTTTTATTTGTTTACATATAAGTTATGCATAAAGTATGAGGAAACCCACTGAAATGTGAATTGAAGGAAATTCTACATAGTAACAGGCCTATACTCTTTAAAATAGGCCTATACTGTTTTAAAGTACATAAAACATACTACATCAATGTTCATGAAAGACAAGGAAAGGCAGGCAATATTCAAGGACAAAGGAGATTAAGTGTTTATGACAACTAAATGCAACACATGATTCAGGAGATTGTAAATATAATTCGGAGAAGTGGTAAACTTTGAACGGGGTCAGTTGAAAAGATGGTAACATTGGTTTGATAATTTTTTTATTTTGATGGTTGTACTCTCATTATGATGAAAATGTCTCTCTTTTTAGCAAGTATACATTGAAGCACTTAGGGCTAATAGTGTGTCATGCCCATAGCTCACTCTCACATGGTAGAGAAAAAGTGCAATATACAGAGAAAACACTAAGGCAAATCTGGTAGATGTTAACATTGAGGGAAACTATGTAAAGGGCATATAGAGGCTCTTTGTTCTATTGCAGATTTTCTGTGAATTTGAAATTCTTTTAAAATAAATTGTTAAAGAGAACTGCTAGATTAATCTGTTTTATAACAATTGCAGAAGCAGTTGTTATCACTTTCTAATAATTTGGGGATCTCTAATGAAGCTAAAATGGAATTCTTATAAAAACCTTCTGCTGTTACTGCTGTTTCAACCACAGAAATATCAATCATTGTAAGGTATTGAGCATTTGTTATTATAAAAGCCATTATACCCTGAATCCTTACTCTAATGCCTTCCAAAACTATGTAAAACTCCACTCATCAATAAATCCCATATAAATAGAGGACAAATTGCTCTGTTATTTTAAATCTAAATTAGATGCATTTAAATAGGTTAAATGTAGTATATAGAAGTATACCTAAGAAACAATTCATTAGCTAGTCATGTTTTCCTTTCTTGTCTGTTTCTTTAAAAATCAATAAAACTAAAGGAACACCAAAAAAGTATGTTTGCTCACCTGCATTTTGACTTCCGTAACCATCTCCAAAGGATATATAAGAAACAAATAAAGTAGATTAAAATATTCTCTTTAGTCATTTGTCATCAATTGTGATATCTCCTTCTCTCAAAAACTCACAGTAAACTTCTTCTCAGAGCAAAACTGATAATTTCCAGATAATAAATTTTCTAAAGTTGCACCAAGTTATATAGGTGCAAAGATGTGTGAAGAAAAAAAAACATGTTTCAGCCTAGAATTGAGGCTGACTTCAGATTCCCACTGTGCTTGCTCTATAGCATCTGTCAAGGCTGTGCTGGCTGGCTGTATTTTCAAAATATGGATAAATCAAACTTAGGGTACCTTCCTAGGGCAAATTGTAAAATATCCGCTCACTGTCTCTGAAGCCATCTTTTACATTCAAGTTCATTACTCATGAGATTTTGTGTTGTTGTTTTTAAGTGGTGGTGAACTGCAATACAAAGATTGCAAAGGAAAAGTGTTTCTTTCTTTGAGATTCCACAGTAATTTTCACACCACATACACTGCTCTTTCTATTCTGTATTTTGTTAATGGTAAACATATCTGTCACCTCAACTGGGATGAGCACTTCTTGAAGAAATGAATTATGTCTTATTTATCTTAGTATCTGCAGAATTTTGCACATGTCTGGTACACATAGGCACTTAATAAACATTTGTAGAGATGAATGCAGGGTATTTGTTCTCTATGGAGACAGACAAAACTTAAACACTAAATTTCGAGAGAATAGAATGCCCTCAAAAAACAATAAATCATAAAAATGGCTTTATAACAAAGTAGATAGAGCTCTGACCTTTTATTTACATTTTTCTCTAGTGGGTTTTGTCCTTAATAAAAATTACCACGTTAAATTAAACAGGAAATATGAGGAAGATGCTGAGAGGTTATGTGAGATGTCAAAGAAAGATGCTAAGTGGGTATGTCTGGTCTTTTTCCCTGAAAATGTTCATTAATCCGTTCTTATTTTAATCCCAGGAGGACAAATTAGAATTTATAACGGGAAAGAATTATAGACACATTGCCTGTAGGTAATCTACAACTGCAACTAAACGTGTATCTACTCAAAATTCAAGATGACTATTCTTTGTTCTTTGCGTTTTTTTCACCCCAAAGGCCAAGGCCTGTGAAGATACTGCTGCTTCATAGACAAATGTGCATACCCAAGGCTTTCTTTGCTGTTCTCTGTAGATAAGAAAGCTTTTTATATTAAATAAAATCAATGCTGCTGGCAAATTTTACACTTGGGTCATTTGACTCAATTAGCTGAGAAAAAAGGAAACTAAAATTAATGTTTCTAGGAGCTTATCATTTTTAAACTATGAAGCCAGGATTTTTTTCAGAGAATTAAAATTAGTTATAAGAATTCAGGGGTAGCAATTTACATGCAATGAATCCATTTGGCAAGGTGAAGCTTTCCATTTACATTAGTCTATCATGACATGTTTGTATTCTAGTAGACAAATATTTAAGAACACATGAAAAAGGCAAGGTCTTGGCTTACTCAACCATAGACTATAGCATATATAAGACCAAAGAAAGACCCTAAACAATCAATTTCAGAGTGACCATTGATTTTTGAAGAAATGGTTAATTTCAAAGTTTTTATTTCTTTTCATGAAATACATTTCATACTCTCATAAAAGACTTCATTATAGAATACTTAAAACTTTGTCAGTTGAATTCCATTTTCTTAGTTAATTGTCTTTTAAACCTCACATGTCAACCACTTAGCAAACTCCAATACGTAGACAGAAATAATTGGTGAATGAAATCAATTATAAAAGTATTGTGGAAAAATCCTATGGATATTTTTTGTAATTTCGGGTCTAGGCTTTTCTGTGGGTCTTCCACAATCCCTAGGGATAATGTCCACAGTATGCCTCTCTTCTTAGTGGGGTGATGATTACAGTCACATGTCAGAAGGATTCTCTAGTTCATCATTACCCTATCCAAGGTGCTTGATTTTTCTTGCAACAACTTCATTTTATTTTCTGATTCATTATCTAGTGTCTTTCCTGAAATCTCAATTCTAATTATGGTGTTCCCAAGTTTTCCTTGGCTTGTGACCACATCCCTTCAATCTCTGCCTCTGTGATGACTTTGCTTTCTTCTTCTTCTTCTTTTTTTTTTTTTTTTTTTTTTTTGTCTCTGCCTTCACCTTTTCTGTGTGTCTCAAATATTCCTTTGCCTCTGTGTTATGAAGAAACTCATCACTGGATTTAGAGCAAACCAGATAATCCTAGATAAGCATCACTTCTAAAGATCTTTAACTTAATCATCTTTTCCCATAAAAGGTGTTATTCACTCTTTTACCGTATAGATGCTATTCATAAAATCTGGGTATTAGAATGAAGATATATCCTTTTGAGGATCACCTTTCATTCCACAAAACCTTGATACCAAAACTGGACAAAGCCATTATTATATTGAAAACTATAAACCAAGATCCCCACGAAATTAACCAAAAAATTCCAAAGAAAATTTTATAATTTGAATATAACAATATGTAAAAAGTATACTATGATTAAAAGTAAGTAAGGTTTATCCTAGGAATGCAAGGTTGATTGCAATATGAAAATCAATTAATACAACTTACCATATTAATAGATTTAAAAACATTATGATTGTCTTAATAAACACAGAAAAAGTATTTGACAAATCTCAACATCTATTCCTGAGAAAACCACATGGCAAACCAGAAATGTAGGAAAAATTCCTCAACATGATAAAGGGCACATACAAAAATATCAACACTCAATATCATACTTCATAATGTAAAGTAAATACTTTCCCTCTAAGATCAGAAAAAAGACAAGGTTGTTTACTTTCCTTACTTCTATTCAAAGATGTACTGGAGGGTCAATTCCGTGCAATAAGGTAGGAAAAAGAAATGGAAGGAAACAGGAATGAAATCAAGGAAGTAAAACTCTCTTTATTCACACACAATATTATGTATCTATTTAGAGACCTGTTTATCTATTATCTATCTATTCACACACCATATCTATCTATTTGGAATCCATTAAAAGGCTGCCAGAACCAATAAGAAAATTTGGAAAATTTTCAGAATACAAGATGGCTACATAAAAATTCAATTGGATTTCTATATACTGGCAATAAGCAATCAGAACTTGAAACTTAAAAGTAAAACTATGTATAATAAATTCAACATATTTGAAATATTTAGAAAAAATAAAAAAGTGATAATCCTGCATGCTGAAGATAATAAAACATTGCTGATAAAAATTAAGAAAATCTAAATAAACGAAGCAACCTTCTGTATGAGTCAGAAGACTCAATAATGCTAAGATATTAAATATTCTCCAAATTGACCTGTAATATTGAACTGACATATTCCTAATCAAGATTCTAGCAGACATTTTCTGTATAAATTGTGACACAATGATTCGAAAATTCATATGAAAATGGAAAGGTCCTAGAATATCCCTTAAAAACTTTAAAATAGAAGGACAAACTTGGAGGGCTAACATCACCTGAGTTCAAGATTTTTAAGATTGTGTGATACTGCCATTAAGACAGACAAATAGATAAATGAAACAGAATGGAAAATTCGGAAACACACCTACACATATATGTACAACTGACTTTTAAAAATAACTATGTAAATTTAGAAGAGAAGAAAACTCTTTTCAAAAAATGATACTAGAATAATTAAACCTTCCATGCAAAAAAATGAACTTCAGTCTATACCTTTTAAACTATATAAAAATTAAATAAGATGGGTCATAGCTGTAAATATAAAAAGTAAAATCATAAAATTCTAGAAGAAAACATAAGACAATATTCTGTGATGTGGATTAAGCAAAGAGATGTCAGATAAGACACCAGCAGACAAGACATTAAAAAACAAACTTGTCAATTAGTTATCTTTGAAAGAAATTCATAAAAGGATAAAAAGATAAGCTACAAATTGGAAGAATACACATGTAAATATATATCTGATTTTAAAAATATCTCTTATCAGGGATATATAAAGTTCACTCAAAACTCAATAATAAGGACACAAACAATCCAATTTGAAAAAGTTGTCAAGGATTTAACAGTCACTTTACCAAGGATGATACATGCATGGCAAATAAACATATGTAAAAATGTTCATTAGCCGGGCATGGTGGTGCTTACCTGTAATCCCAGCTACTGGGAGAGGCTGAGGCAGGAGAATCACTTGAATCCGGGAGGTGAAGGATGCAGTGAGCCGAGATCACGCCACTGAACTTCCAGCCTGGGCAACAAGAGCGAAACTCCATCTCAAAACAAACAAACAAACAAAAAGGTTTCAATATAATTACTTACAAAGAAATGAAGATTGAAATGATAATAAATACACGTATACATCTATTAGAATGGATAAAACTGAAAAAAAAAATTACCATACCAAATTTGGAAATAAAAAGAGTAAAAGAACACTATTATATGCTGCTGGTCAGCATGTAAAAGGGTAGAAACGCTTTGTACGCATAAACATATGGCTACTATGCAATCCAGCCATTCTGCTCTTAGGTATTTATCCAAGAGGAAAAAAGCACATTATACAAAGATGTGTACATGCATGTTCATAGCAGCTTTGTTAGTGATAGCCAAAATCTGGAAACAACCCAAGGACCATTAACAAATGAATGTACAAACAAGATGTGGTGAATCTATGTAATGGAATATTATTCAGCAACATAAAATAGAACTATTAGTATATACTACAACATAAATAAATCCAAAATAAGTATGCTGAGTGAAAGAAGCCAAGCAATCCCCCCACAAGAGTGTATACTATATATACTGGGCAATTTTACTTATATAAATATCTTGAAGATGCAATCTAATCTATAGTAAAAAAAAAAAAAAACCTGTGATTGCCTGGGACTATGGGAAGCACTAAATGAAGAGACTGCAATAGAGCACAAAGAAATTTTTTGAATTAATGGAGAGTTTGCTATCTTAATTGAGATGCTGTTTCACAGGTACATAGACACGTCAAAGTGTACTTACTAAAATGTACCTTTTAAACGGGAGTAGTTTGTTATATGGCAATGATGCTTCAATATAACTGTTACTAATTATACAGAGAGCTTTGACATGATCAGCACTTCTTCTTTTATTCAGGTCTCCAAGCCAAACATGATCCAGAGTTAGGCTTAAATTAGCAGCTCAACATCAGTGAATAGTAAACTTTCCCTTTTTTGATCTTCTACTACACAAATTATGAAATCCTCGTCTGACCAGGAGAAATTTCACAATACGGCTCTTTAAAAGCCAATTTCGTTATTTTTAAAACCCAAAACATGTGATTACATTTCTGATGATAAAGTATCCTCTGTTTTATCAAACTGTGATGATGATAGGTAGTATGTGTACTTATGTTTATTTATGTAAAGCTATGTATTGATCTTGGCAAATAATATCATCAAGCTTATGTAAGTCCCTGAAAAACTTACTCATTCAGGACTTTCCAAGGTCTGAGAACCACTGACCTAAAGCAATTATTCACTTTATTTGGCATTATGTATTATACATTAATCAGTCATGCCTCTTCTCCCAGAGAGAAAAAGAGATGTGAGGGAGAGGGAGAGAGGAAGCTCAAAACATTATCTCTCTGGAGTAAGTGTACTAGAACAGAAAACAGAGGGAAGAGTAACTCCACTCAGTAGAAAACATGATCCATTCAATATTCTAGAATCTTCTGACCCACAAAATTAGCAACTCTTTATTTTATTTAATTTTTTTTTTATGGTGGGGGCAAGTAGAAAGAAAGTAAGTGAAAGTTTTACATTCTCAAGAGAGATTTTAATGATTGACTGTCTAGCTAAGGAAAGATTTATTTATGTGCCAGGCCTTGCTTGAAGTCTCTATCTTCTTCTCTAACCTAGTAAACCGAATTGAACAAATAGAAACAAACTGCAATGCCTTCCTAAACTGGTGAATCTTTACTCAGGCCTCACTTCACCTCACCTCTCAAAGGCAAAAGTTACATCTATCACCAAATTGTACCCTCCCAGCTCTTACCACTAAGAAGGCCATTAAAAACGGCCTGAGAAATAAAATAGCATGAGAGTGGACACTTACTCCTCCAAACACAGTCCTCTCTGCCTCCACCACCACTGCAGTCTGGAGAACACTGAGTGCCTGATGTTTACTGAGACTCCTAAGAGGGTAGGAGAGAAGAAAAGGGCATGTGAAACTAACCCAAGATTTTAGGAAACAAATTGAAAGTACTAAATGAAAATAGAGAGATAGAACTCAGGGATGCTCTTCAGTGTAACCCTGGCCAGGTGTGCATTCCAACCAATTGGCTGGGAAAGTAAAGGGTGAGATGTCATTTATTTTCATTTCTCTCTACCTCTGTTTCCTACACTCATTCCGGGTCTCTAAATTACCTCTTCTGCTAATCTCACCATAGGCAGCCTCCACAAATGGAACATTCCCCAGTTAAACTTGTCTCAGATATGGAAAAAAATGTCGTCATGTTAGTCAAAGGTTGCAATTCATCTTTCACTAGAAAAATAAAGAAAGAGAAGCATTGATAGGCACATATTTTGGAACACGGATTTTTTTTTATCCTACCTTAATTTGGCCTGGCCACAGATGGGATGACTGGCACCAGGCATGGGGCACAGGGCCAGACTCCTTTGCACTTGGGCTTACACAAATCTCTTTTGCTCCACTCTTTGGACATTTATTTCTTTTAATACTTTCCTTAGATGCCTCTCACTCCAGTGGTGAAATGAAGGCCTGGAGAAGTAATAATTTCAGAAGGGGCAAGTTGCAGTGTTACTGTCTTGGCACATTGATACAAGTTTCTGCTCTTAGAACACCCTCTTTCCATTTAAGGTAAGAGAGCGTTTCCTTAACTATAAATAGGAAGTTGGGAGAGCCAAGTTAATTTATATTGCATAAACTGTTTTTGTCTAATGCAGTCAAGTGCAGAGATACTTGGAATCCACGTTGATTATGTAAATTGCTTATGAATGCCTAGACAGAGTTTGTGGGCAAGCAATCTTTTCTCATGGAAAGGAAGGCTTTATCGTTGTGCTCTTTCTTTTTTCCCTAGAACTACCTACAGAATCAACTGGGAACAGAGCCCCACCCTTTTTTTCCCCCAAACACAAAACCTTTGATTCTTTTCAGAATAAAATTTGGCAACGCAAACAGAGTGAAAAAGCTTGAGAAAAGCACAGCCAATCTAGTTTAAGGTAAGTCTAGCAAACATGAAAATCCCCAGCTTATTCGAAGCAGGATTTCTTTCCATAGGCTATACCCTGCAAGGTCTGAACTGCCAAGTGTAGGTATTTGGATTTCATCTGTGAGAAATAAATACTTTTTAAGGGTTATACATCGGAGACAGATATGATAAATTTGGAGATTGAAGAAGATGAAGCTGGCAACAGTGTACTGATGGACCCTGGAGAGGAGGGAGTGAGTTAAAGTGTTTCCACATTCCACAAAAGCCCTCTGGCCTTCCCATGAGTATGAATTCTTTAGCAGTTTACCAGGTGCCATTTGCAGGAGGCCTATAATTGTTCTGCCCTCCCTACCCAGCATCTAAGGGTGCATCCTTCTGACAGCACACATCCCCATAGGGAATTAGGCAAAGAAAAATATATCCATCCACATGGTATATATATTCACATTATAATACACTCTATCTGAAAGTGAGCATTATACAGTATATAAAATGTATATTTAGTTGCATTTCAGTGACAAATGGCATCCAGGTTTTCAAATGATTTAATACAAGATGTCCTCATTAATTCAGCTCTGTGTCTCTGTGTTCATAGCGCATCTACGCTCCTGGTGTGCTTTTGGCAGCATTATTTATTTAATGCAACTTTCCCAGGTGTTGATATTCCTCCTACAAAAATGAGCTTCTCAAAAGTGCTTCCAAAGCACTTTACTGTTATCACCTCAAATCCATATTCTCATTTAATAACATCTCTTTTTTTTTCAGTAACCTCCCTTAAATTTCCCATCTTCAACTCTGCATATCTGTTGAAGAAAGGTAACCTTTTTAGTGGGGGCTCTGGTACACATTGGGGATACATGCCTTAAGACACTGGCTTCATTCTCTAAGTAGCATCAAAAATTGGTCCCTTTCCTCAAATCTCTCTTCTCTTGGTCAGCTAAAGTGCTAAAAGTAGCCACTAAAAGTTATTCCTAAGCATTGAAAACGGACTCAAGCCAATTTGATTGTGTCTAACTCTTGGGCTCTTTTTGGAGGCAATAAGAGCTACTGAACTATGTAATGCCCTGTGACAGTTAGCTCCACTCAGAACCTTTCAATCGGAATTACATTGAGAACCAATTATAGACCAAATTTTGCCACATAAACAATGTTTATTTAAAAAACAAAAACTCCTTTATTTGTAAGCAGGCACACACTATTTCCTTTTCATGTTCTGTAAATTTGCAGTTCCTCACTTTCTTTGTGATACTCCATCAGCTTGCCTGAAAAGGTCTACACAACACACACATCCTTCCAGGGGTAGGATTCTGTTACTCTTATCATCATCATCGGGTAACTATCCCTTTTCAGAAACTAATGGCAGGACCAAATAGTCTCCAGTTCCTTTCCTAACATAGAGACTACTCTTCTGACTGAATTTCTATGCTCTGTTTTTAAACAGGGGAAGTGATTCCATATTTTGTTGGTTAACCATATACTTTGAATACCTTGCAATTTTACCCATAACATCTATTTTTATTATTTACCAGCATAATTACCAAAGAACTAATTCGTTTAATGAAAACGTTTCTACCGCTCACCAATGTAACTTGCATAAAATGAAGTGTAGATCAATATACCTTGGCATAGCTGCTTCTAGAATTTGGACTTTTTCATACATTGCTGGCTACCACCCCTGCAGTGTGGATTCTCAGTGAGGCTAACCAGTCCTGCAGCTGAAACTTAAACTACTAATAGACATATCTCACTGTCCATGCCAGATATCTTTTTATTTTTGAGTATTTCATTTTAAAATTTTTATATATTTAGGGGGTCAAGTGCAGATTCCTACATGTATATGTTGAGTAGTGGTGCCATCTGGACGTTAGTGTATCTGACACACTAACAGTGAGCATTTTACCCAATAGGTAATTTTTTCAAACCTCATCTCTCTTCCACCCTCCCACCTTTTGTAGTGTCTACTGTCTATTATTCCATTCTGTGTGTCCATGTATACCCAATATTTAGTTCTGACTTATAAATAAGAACATTAAGTATTTGACTTTCTGTCTCTGAGTTATTTCACTTAGGACAATGCCCTCCATTTTGCAGCATCCATGTTTCTGCAAAAGACATGATTTTATTTAATTTTTTTAGACAAGTGGCTTAACTTTTTAAAAATTTGTGCCAATTCTTTTAACCCTTAAAGCTAGATAAAACCCTTACATGCCCTGAACGTAGCTTTCCCTTTCCATTTCTCTTTTTTCTTCTTGTCTGGGGCAGGGGAACCACAGAAGTGATTAGTAAAAAAAAAATACTTGTGTTCAAAGTGGCCTTAAAATACTTGTAATCTTAGACCTGAATGCAAATCTCCCCTCTTTACAAAAATCCATTATGAAAACTCAAGAATGAAATCAAAATTATAGAAGGAGTAGAGAAGGAGGACCACTCTCTATACTGCTTTTCCACACATATTTTTTAGCATAGTGTCCCCCGGCCGTATTTTTTTTAGCAAATGGTCATTCCTCTGCTGTTTTTACATTTTTAGAAGATGTTTTTAGAACACATTTTAACTCAGTCTTACAGATAATGTTCAAATTTTAGGGGCCCACATGTTTTATCAGTTTGTTCTTTTCTAAGGAAACAGTTGAGTAAGAACTTTGGTATTCTTCGAACCTAAATTATGGCTGTCATGAGATTAGTGACTTTGGCAGGCAGAAGAAAGAAGTCTGAAGCCTGATTACTTGGTCTCAAAGTGAAGGAAATGGAATCCTGAACCAAATAAATAGGTAGTAAAGGTAAATTAAAAACATGAAAAAAAATTCTGAAAGGTGCAGGTTGAGTAGTAGTATTTTCCACTCCTGACTGGTCTACCCTGTAGAAACTTTGCTCTTTATTATATATCTTCGTTAATAGCTTCTTATATATCTGTCCAGTGTTTCTTTATGTAAATGAAAACAAATGTGAATACGTGTTCTTACTCCTCTCATATGCATGTACATGAAAGGTAGCACATTATATAACCTGTTTTGTAACTTGCTTTTTGTCCTTAACAGTATGTCTTGGGAATCTTTCCTTGTTGTACAGAGAAAGTTTTCTCATTCTTGTTTTCTAAAAACTTTTATTTGAAGTTCAGGGGTATATGTGCAGGTTCATTACACAAGTAAATTTGTATAAACATTATACAGGCTTATTGTACAGATTATATAATCACCCAGGTATTAAGCCTAGTAATCATTAGTTGTTTTTCCAGATACTTTCCTTCTTCCCACCCTTCCCCCTCCAATAGGCTCCAGTGTGTGTTGTTCCACTCTATGTGTCCATGTGTTATCATCACTTAGCTCCCACTTTTAAGTGAGAACATGTGGTATTTGTTTTTTTGTTCCTGTGTTACTTTGCTAAGGATAACGGCCTCTAGCTCTATCTATGTTCCTGCAAAGGACATCTCATTCTTTTTTATGGCTACATAGTATTCCATCTATAAGAAACGTAAACCAATTTACAGGAAAAACATCAGCCTCATTAGAAAGTGGACAAAGGAGATGAACAGACACTTTTCAAAAGAAGACACACATCAACCAACAATCATATGAAAAAAACCTCAACATCACTGATCATTAGAGGAATGCAAATCAAAACCATGAGATACCATCTCACACCACTTAGAATGGTTAGTATCAAAAAGTCAAAAACTAACAGATGCTGGCGAGTATGTGGAGAAAAAGGAATGCATATACATTGTTGGTGGGAGTGTAAATTAGTTCATCTATTGTGGAACAGAGTGTAGTGATATCTCAAAGACCTAAAAACAGAAATACCATTCAACCTAGCAATCCCATTACTGGGTATATATACCTAACGGAATATAAATTGTTCTATTAAAAAGACACATTCACACGTATGTCCACTGCAGCACTATTCACAATAACAGTGGTATGGAATCCACTTAAATGTCCAACAATGATAAGATGGAAAAAAAAAGTTGTACATATACACCGTTTTTTAAAATAACTGAGTAGTATTTCATGATACATGTATATCCTTTTTATTATCCAATGCTCTGTTGATGGACAAAAGTTGATTCCATATCTTTACTATTGTTAATAGTGCTATGACAAACACAAAAATGCAGTTATCTTTTTGATATGATTTCTTTCCCTTTAGGTATATACCCAGTAGGGAAATTGCTGGATTGAATACTAGTTCTATTTTCGGTTATTTGAAAAATCTCCATATTGTATTTTTGTAGAGGTTGTACAGGGATAATTTGACTTCCTCTTTTCTTCAATTTGGATGCCTTTTATTTTATTTTATTTTTTTCTCGCCTGATTGCCCTGGCAAGAACTTTCAGAACTATAGTCAATAGAAGTGGTGAAAGTGGGCATCTTGGACTTGTTCCAGTTTTTAGAGGGAATGCTTTCAACTTTTTTCCATTAAGAATGATGTTGACTGGAGATTTGTCATATATTGCCTTTATTATGTTGAGTATCTTGTCTGTGCCTAGTTTGTTAAGGATTTTTATTATAAACTAATGCTAAATTGTGTCACAGGCTTTCTCTGCATCTATTGAAATGACCTATGATTTTTGTCCTTAATTCTGCTTATGTGATATATCACACTTACTGATTTGTGTATGTTGAACCATCATTGAATCTCTGGGATAAGATCCACTTGATTATGGTGTACCTTTTTTTTTTTTTTTTTTGATGTGCTGTTGGATTCGGTTTGCTAGTATGTTGTTGAGGATCTCTGCATCTATATTCATCAGGGATAAGGTGACACTGGCCTCGTAGAATGAGCTAGGGAGAGCTCCTTTCTCCTAGATTTTGGGAAAAATTTTCAGGAGGACTGGTAGTAGATCTTTTTGCATGTTTGGTATAATTTCACTGTGAATCCTCCTCATCCTGGGCTTTGTTGTTGTTGGGAGAGTTTTAAATTACTGTTTCAATCTCAATATTCATTATTGGCCTGTATAAGAGTTCTGCTTTCCCTGCTTTAATCTTGGGAGGTTGTATGCTTCCAGGGATTTATCAGTTTCCTCTAGGTTTTCTGGTTGTGACCATATACTTATATATAATAGTCTCTGATGATCTTTGTGCCTCTGTGGTATCAGTTATAATGTCTCCTTTTTCATTTATGATTGTGTTTATTTGGATCTCTCTTTTCTATGCTACTTACTTGAGAAGAAACCTGCTCTCTCTGGTCACAGGCCCAAGGTACAATTTTGAGAGTTTTAACACTGGGCTGCATCCCACCTTCAGGTCAACTTCAAGAAATTAGAAAATTAACTCAGGATATTAATGAGAAATGTATCAAAGAGCTAGGTATCTCACAAAGCAAAAGAAGAAATTCTAAACCTAAAAAAATCTATTGAAGGAAATACAAAATGTATTTGAAAGCTTCAATAACAGAGTAGATCAAGCAGAAGAAAGAATCTCAGAACTTGAAGATAGGTCTTCTGAAATAATCCAGTAAGACAAAGATAACAACAGCAAAAAAGAATAAAAGGGGATGCACAAAGCCTTTGAGATGTCTGGGACTACATAAAGTGACTGAAATTAGAAATTATTGGTATTCCTGATGGGAAAGAAATATTATTTAAAAGCTTAGAAAACCTGTTTAAGAAAATAATTGATGAAAACGTCCCACATCTAGCAAGAGAGTCAGATATCCATTTGCAGGAGGCCCAGCAATCCTCAGGAGTATACATTGCATAAAGTGCTTCATCATGGCATATTATATTCAGAATGTCTGAAGTCAAAGTGAAAAAAAAAGTTAATTGGCAAAAGAAGAGTGACTAGTCAGCTTTAAAGGAAACCCCATTCGACTAACAGCAGATATTTCAGCAGAAACGTTACAGGCCAGAGATTATGAAATCTCCGGTTACTTCAGTCCTTCATGCTATGGGGGATAAACAATGTGTTCAAAGGAGCTATGGGCTGAGAAGTCCTTGTACATTGAGTGATATACACATACACACACACACACGTGTGTGTATGTGTGATTTCCTGGCTAAGAGCTTAATGACAGTGCCTTTCTCCTTTCTCATCTTCTCTGTTTTATAAAGAGTTAAGAAAAGAAGGGCTTCTAAACCTTGTTCATGCAGTTCACCTTTTCCCTTACTTGCTGCCAACTCCAGGGTGGCAAGTCAGCAATCCTATCAGTCTTCATTGAATCAGAAGGCTGATTATGTAATTAGAATGAACCAAACATTTGAGGAACCAAGTGACAGAAACTGGTGAAAGTGTCTTACAATAACTTTTACTCTGTATTACATGCAATGACCAGACCATATCTGGAATTATTTTACTCTTCATTTGATCCTGTGTGAAGGTCAGACACCTCACTTCTCTGAACCTGAGATAATAGATCTAGTATTGCTCCCTTGTGATTAGGGACAAACAACCCCAGTGTCCATGGCCTTCAGCAGTACAGCATTCCAACAAATGGCAAGGATGTCTTTGTACTTCCTATAGGATAAAGAGTAGAGAAGCTATGGTAAAATTTCACAATCTTTCTCCTCCTGTTATACCTCCACCTTTGGCAGAACCCTATTAAAACTTTTGCTTTTCTATCAAAAATTTTCTCATCAAAGACATAAATCTCCACTCAACTAGCTAAGGGAACTTACATTTTGAATGGCAGATAATCTCAATTTCTTTTTCTTTTATTATTATACTTTATGTTCTAGAGTACACATGCACAACGTGCAGGTTTGTTACATATGTATACAAATGTGCCATGTTGGTGTGCTGCACCTATTAACTCGTCATTTACATTAGGTATATCTCCTAATGCTATCCCTCCCCCGTCCCCCCACCCCACAACAGGCTCCAGTGTGTGATGTTCCCCTTCCTGTGTCCAAGTGATCTCATTTTTCAATTCCCACATATGAGCGAGAACATGCGGTGTTTGGTTTTCTGTTCTTGTGATAATTTGCTGAGAATGATGGTTTCCAGCTACATCCACGTCCCTACAAAGGACATGAACTCAACCATTTTTATGTCTGCATAGTATTCCATGGTGTATATGTGCCACATTTTCTTAATCCAGTCTTTCATTGATGGACATTTGGGTTAGTTCCAAGTCTTTGCTATTGTGAATAGTGCCACAATAAACATACATGTGTATGTGTCTTTATAGCAGCATCATTTATAATCCTTTGAGTATATACCCGGTAATGGGATGGCTCGGTCAAATGGTATTTCTAGTTCTAGATCCTTGAGGAATCATCACACTGTCTTCCACAATGGTTGAACTAGTTTACAGTCCCACTGTAAAAGTGTAAAAGTGTTCCTATTTCTCCACATCCTCTCCAGCACCTGTTGTTTCCTGACTTTTTAATGATCACCATTCTAACTAGTGTGAGATGGTATCTCATTGTGGTTTTGATTTGCATTTCTCTGATGGCTAGTGATGATGAGCATTTTTTCACGTGTCTGTTGGCTGTATAAATGTCTTCTTTTGAGAAGTGTCTGTTCATTTCCTTTGCCCACTTTTTGATGGGGTTCTTTTTTTTTCCTTGTAAATTTGTTTGAATTATTTGTAGGTTCTGGATATTACCCTTTGTGTCTGGATATTAGCCCTTGTCAGATGAGTAGATTGCAAAAATTTTCTCCCATTCTATAGGCTGCCTGTTCA
>NW_022161183.1:0-21493 GCF_008728515.1 Papio anubis | reverse complement strand
CAGGACCCCCTCTTCCTCACGCAGACCCCCACATACCCATCCACCTCCTCTCCCGCCGACCCTCTCCTCGGTACTCTCCCCGCACAGCTCCGGGTCACGAATACCGCCCTCCCATCCCGACTCCACTAGCCTTTGCCCGCCCCCGCCTTGGCCGCCCCACTCTCCCTACGCTGACACTAAGGCCCCTCCGCTGGGCCTCCTCCCAAAGCGGAGCCCACCCAGAACCAACCGCTGCTCCAAGAATCCACCAAGCCCACTCTACCGCGCCCACCCCCTCCGATACCGCCCCCAGCCCCAGCCACTCCCCCACCGTCCCCGGCCCTCACCCACCCGCCTCCCTCAGCTCGCGCAGCCGAACCTGCCGGCAGCGACACCTGACAGCGGCCCAATCAAAGCGCGACTTCTTTGCCGTACCACCAATCAGCGAAGGGCGCGCACCGGCAACAGAGTCAGGCTGCGTTGGCCAGCGCTTCTGCGCGGAGGAGCGTGACCCCTGGTGGCTCCGGGAGGGAATGCAACTTAATGCTCCCTTTGATTTCTTACTGCGTCGCCAAAGTCCAGATGCATGGTCTAGACAGAGACGTTCCATGAGAGGACGGTGGGGGTGGGAAGCCTGATGCTGAGAAAGAGGAAGAGGCAGAGTTTGTGCCATTGCTGCTCCTTCAGAGCAAAACCAGGTCTTCCAAAGGCGGGTCGCGGTGGCTCACGCCTGTAATCCCAGCACTTTGGGAGGCCGAGGCGGGCGGATCCAGAGGTCAGGACATCGGGACCATCCTGGCTAACACGGTGAAACCCTGTCTCTACTAAAAATACAAAAAATTAGCCGGGCGTAGTGGCGGGCGCCTGTAGTCCCAGCTACTCGGGAGGCTGAGGCAGGAGAATGAGGTGAACCCGGCAGGCGGAGCTTGCAGTGAGCCGAGATCGCGCCACTGCACTCCAGCCTGGGTGACAGAGCGACACTCCGTCTCAAAACAAACAAACAAACAAACAAAACCGGGTCTTCCGTTTGTCTTATGAGACAAAACAGGGTCTCATATATGTACAGATCCAATAAATAAAGGTTGAAAATATTAACAGATATAAAGAGGAGTGACAGGGAGACTGGAGACAAAAAAAAACAAGGAGAGAAGCAGATAAGAAAGTTAAGGGAAGGAACAGAGAGACATTTACAGAGGAGGCAAGAAAATGGATGGACCTGGAATTCTAGACAAATTGATTCCTATCTCCACAGCCTGTTTTTCTCTACGCTCCAGACAAAGCTGGATTTGAATCCTGGCCTTACCTTTAATATCTGTGCAGCCTAGAGCGACTCACTTAACTTCTCTGAGCCTTTATTTTTCTCATCCATAAAACTGGGATTAAAAACCTATGGCCAGGCTCGGCGGCTCACGCCTGTAATCCCAACACTTTGGGAGGCCGAGTCATGCGAATCATGAGGTCAGAAGGGTGAGACCATCCTGGCCAACATGGTGAAACCCCGTCTCTACTAAAAATGCAGAAATTAGCTGGATGTAGTGGTGCGCACCTGTAATCCCAGCTACTCGGGAGGCTGAGGTAGGAGAATTATTTAAACCCAGAGGTGGAGATTGCAGTGAGCCGAAATAGCGCCAGTGCACCTCAGCCTGGCAAGAAAGCCAGACTCCGTCTCAAACAACAACAACAACAACAACAAAACTAATTAAGGCCTGTTGTGGTGACTCATGCCTATAATGCCAGCACGTTGGAAGGCCGAGGCGGCAGATTGCTGGAGTGCAAGGAGTTCAAGACCAGCCTGGGCAACATGATGAAACTCTGTCTCTACAAGAAATACAAAAGCTAGCCAGGTGTTGTGGCCTATGCCTGTGGTCACAGCTACTTATGAGGCTGAGGCAGGAGGATCACTTGAGCCTGGGAGATGGAGTTTGCAGTGAGCAAAGATCACCTCACTACATTCCAACCTGGGTGACAGAGCGAGACCCTGTCTCAATAAACAACAACAACAAAACACCTCACTTAAAGGGTACTGATAATATGGAAGCATTTTGTATTGTATATGTTATTGTTCTTATTATCTTTACATCTTCACTTGGGTTTCCCTGGTCAAGACAGTTGTTCCCTCTTTCTTCTCTGCAACATTAGAGGTCTTGCCACTTTTCCAGTCGTGCCACATTGTACTGACCCCACAAGGCCTCCTGAATGGACATAGAAATGATTCTAAGGGCTGCAATAGATTATTCTAAGAGGAATAGATGCCTCACTAGTTCATGCTCAGGCTCATACCCCCTCCACCACTCTAGCCCTTCAAACTAGCTATTACAGCATCTTCCAGGTAGTTAACTTCCGTTACTGTCCCCCTGAAAATGTAGACTCTGTCCCTAGTAATCATTGGAACAATCCAATTCAACTCAATGAAATAATACATATAAAAGTTCCTTGTAATTGTAAAGTGCTTTAAAAATATTAAATACTATTTACAATAATTCTTATTAAATAAATAAAATACCATATATCAATACCATATATTGATTACTTCCATATGCTGTAAAATAACTTTTTAAATGAGCATTAATATATGATGTGCCTGTCAAAGGCACATGAGGGATAAGAAAAGTGCACAAGTGGCTGGGCGTGGTGGCTTACGCCTGTAATCCCTGCACTTTGGGAGGCTGAGGCAGGCCTATCATGAGGTCAGGAGATTGAAACCATCCTGCTAACACAGTGAAACCCCGTCTCTACTAAAAATACAAAAAAAAAAAAAAAATTAGCCGGACGTGGTGGCGGGTGACTGTAGTCCCAGCTACTTGGGAGGCTGAGGCAGGAGAATGGCGTGAACCTGGGAGGCAGAGATTGCAGTGAGCAGACATCACGCCACTGCACTCCATCCTGGGTGACAGAGCAGGATACTGTCTCAAAAAAAAAAAAAAGAAAGAAAGAAAAGTGCACAAGTACATGTGTTTTCTCAGTGGAATTATTGTTCACATTTGGGAAGCTACTCTCTAAACTTGGGTAATTTCTCTACTCCTCTGGCTGTCTTATTTCTCCTTCTGTAATTATCTCTTCCCACTCCCTATTCCTTAATCTTAGTAACCACCCTCTCAATCAAATAGCTACCCTATGGCTCTGGAAGATTATCTCCCTATTAATCTGGATAAACACATGCTATTCTAAGAAGTTATATTTATTTACTCATGGCTACTTTTTAACCTAGGTAAAGAGACCCCACAACACAGGTAACATTTTCCACACTGCAGCTACATAACTCTGTTCTCTAACAATTGATGTCTTACCAGGAGAAGAAGGAATGGACCCAAAGGAGAGGTGGACACTTCTAAGAATACCCACAAATGAAGAAGGTGGAAAAAAAGAACACAAGGAAGGCCTAAGGGGAATGAAGGGAATGAGAGTAGTATGGGGGAGTTCTTGATGTAAAGGGAATTCTCTTTCCCAAATACTCTCTCTTAAGATTTCTGAGTATCTTACTGTCTTGCGGGTACAACAGGATAGCAGAGGTAAGGGACTAATGCCACAGTGCTACTCCACCTTAACTGACCCTCTACGCTGAAGCCCCTCATCTCTATTTCAACTCTAGCATTCATTCTCCTTGCTACCAGGACAAGGTCAAGTCATACCTGGAGCTAGGAAACAAAGCCCTCTCAAGTCTGAATATGAGTTTTATGAGGAGAGAGGGCAGAAGAGGGGATCACGAGGAAGGCAGAGATGCCCTGACGACCTCATGCCCTGGTACACCACTTGCCTCTGGATTAAACAGCATTAGGGAGCCAAGAAAGGAAACACATGTGGTGTCTGGAGACCTGTGCCTGCCTGTCCCAGTCCCACACCCAGTCATCTCACCACACCCTTCACCACCTGACTTTACGTTGTCCTCCAGCCCAGGAACTAGGAACTACGGAGAGAGAAGCCAAGGGAGAGGAGGAAGAGGAAACTAACCATTCCCTGCCCAATCCCGGCCCCACACCCAGCACCACCAACAGGTGAGCAAGCTTGCCGAGGAAACGCAGAGGGCATCCTGTGAGCAGCAAACACGTCTGAGCCTGGAAAAGAGACAGAGAAGTAAAAGATCAAAGGCGAGGTAGGGGGCAGGGAGGAAAGTGGGAGAGACAAAAGGAAAACAAAAAGTGGGGGATCATGAGAAGTAGAGGCAGGAAATAACAGGGCTTCAGACTTGGGTGCAGAGTGGAGGTGGAGGACACAGCACAGATGGCATAAGAATTAATATTTCCCTGGTTCCTGCCAGGGACTCCTTTCTCAGCCTTGTAAGGAGTGCACAGAGGTGGCAAGGAAGCACCTTGCTCCTCTTCCTGGTTCTAAGGAAAAGGTGACCTTGAGCCAATGGGTGTCTTTCCCAGTGCCTGCCTCTAACCCTGTGCTTTCTCCATATCCTCCTCTGGTATCTGTGTTTATTCCGCGGTTTCCCCGCGGCTGCCCCCGGGAGAAGGGAGAGGTGGCTGGGGCAGGCCGAAAGCAGAGCATAGGTTGGGCAATGTCACCCTTCCACATCTACAGGGTAGATGGATCGGGTTTCGGTTAAAACCGAGGGGTTTGGGGGAAGGGTGTTGGGGTTTAGCTAGTCCACGCGGGTGCTGTCCTCCACTTGGTGCTGAAATCTGGGCCGCCACATCCCGGGGGCGGGTGGGGGCTACATCCCCGGCTTTAGACGCGCGAGTCTCAGGTCCCGCTAATTACCTGGCGGGTGCTGCCCACCCCTGCCCCCGCGCACCTAGCGCGGTGGCAGGGGGGAAGGCGGGGCCTCGGGGAGCCCCACCCCTGGAGACTGTGGCTGGGGCCTCCCCCTCCTCCGCCAGCCTACCACTAGCTCATTGCGCCTCTCCTGCAGTCTGGTTGGCACCGGCTCCCATTCCGGCTCCAGCCTCCAATCCGACCCCCATTTCGGCTGCAGCCTCGGACCTAGCTCCGGCCCTCAGTCTATCCGGTTGCATCCTCCCTCCCTGTTCCGGATCCTATCTTGCGCCAGCGCCTACTCCAGGATCCCGTAGCCAGACCTCAAGCCATGGCTAGTCCCTTCTCCCGTCTGCTGTCCGCCCGCCCGGGAATCAGGCTCCTGGCTTTGGCCGGAGCGGGGTCTCTAGCCGCTGGGTTTCTGCTGCGACCGGAACCTGTACGAGCGGCCAGTGAACGACGGAGGCTGTATCCCCCGAGGTAACAGTGCCTGAGGCGCGGGAGGAGGCAGGGGCAGGTGGTGATTGAAGGTGCGGGTAGAAATGAGAATCCGGGCAACAGAAAAGGGCTATAATCACGAAGGCCCTGGAGCTGGAGGGCTGTACAGTCTGCAGACCTCAGCGGGGTGGGGGTGGGGGCCAAAACCATAAAGCAAGAACATTTCTGGGGACCAGCCAAACCACCTCTGGCCCTGCGAGTTCCAGCTGCACTCGCTGCCCAAATCCCTAATTGTAAAGCCGGGAACTATCCTTTTCGCTTCCCTCCATCTCCTTCTCTCATTTCCTTAATTCCTGTCCTTAAGGCTTTTCCCCTCCTCCATCCCTCGTGTTGTGTCATGGGAGGAAAGAACTGAGCAGATCTGGAGAAACTGAGTTGGCCAGCCAGAGGCAACTAGAACTACTAGAAAAGCATAGACTCTGAAAGTCCCTAAAGAGATTACCAAGGTTTAGACTCTTTCTAATTCCCCCTCCTCCCACGGAGCAAAGCCAGACATGGCCAACTGGACAGCTCCCAGGTAACTGCACTAGGTCTAGGGTCTGTGCCCTCCCTCCATGGTCACTGGGTACCCCCTCCCCAGCGCTGAGTACCCAGACCTCCGAAAGCACAACAACTGCATGGCCAGTCACCTGACCCCAGCAGTCTATGCACGGCTCTGCGACAAGACCACACCCACTGGTTGGACGTTAGATCAGTGTATCCAGACTGGCGTGGACAACCCTGGCCACCCCTTCATCAAGACTGTGGGCATGGTGGCTGGAGATGAGGAGACCTATGAGGTAGGGGGTCCCCAGAGTCTCCCTGATGATCCAACTCATCTTCCCAGTCATCCCAGCTCCTTCCCCCTAAAGACCTCTCACTTTCCCCCAAGACTCTGAGCCCCCCCATTCTTAAGTGTTCTGACCCAGTGAAATCAATGCACAGTTGAAGTCTGGGGAGGGATCCCCTCTCCTTAACCATCTCTCCCTCTTAACTCCCCTTAGGTATTTGCTGACCTGTTTGACCCTGTGATCCAAGAGCGACACAATGGATATGACCCCCGGACAATGAAGCACACCACGGATCTGGATGCCAGTAAAGTGAGTTCAAATATCCCACTTCTGATTTGCATTGCCTGTGTACAACACTCTGTATCTCTAACCCCTTCACCTGATATCCTGAATCATGCTCATTACACTACTGAGCTTTTAATCTTAATGTAAGGAAAGAATCATATCTTAAGGGGCAGCATATATGGAGATGAAAGGATAGATAAGAATGACTATGGCCCGAGGTGGGCGGTTTGGGGAAGGGTCTGCAATGCCCCCTTCAATTGGAGTGCTTTCCCAACAGGCCTCTCCTTCCAATGCACGCAAGTAGAATGCACAAAGAGTCCTCTAATGCCTAAGGAAGATCTCTCCTTTCCCAGGGGCCCTCAGTTCCCACCGTGTTTCTGTGACTTATATTCATTTCCCTTATCTCCCAGATCCGTTCTGGCTACTTTGATGAGAGGTATGTATTGTCCTCTAGAGTCAGAACTGGCCGAAGCATCCGAGGACTCAGTCTGCCTCCAGCTTGCACTCGAGCAGAGCGACGGGAGGTGGAACGTGTTGTGGTGGATGCACTGAGTGGCCTGAAGGGTGATCTGGCTGGACGTTACTATAGGCTCAGTGAGATGACAGAGGCTGAACAGCAGCAGCTGATTGATGTGAGGGTCTTAAGAGGGCGCTGGTTGGTGGGAGTAGATGGAAAAAAGAGCCAGAGGGAAGGCTGGGCCAGATGAGACATGGGCTCTGAGAGGCCCAGGGGCCACCATGAAGATTCTTAACCCAAGTCCCGTTACTCTTCCCAGGACCACTTTCTGTTTGATAAGCCTGTGTCCCCATTGCTGACTGCAGCAGGAATGGCTCGAGACTGGCCAGATGCTCGTGGAATTTGGTATGAGGCTGCTCCTTACCTCTTTTGTCTTCATGCCCTCATAAATGCTTTTTTTCCCCCTCTATCTCTCCCAATTCTTGCCTTGCCTCTTGAACACTGTCCCTCTCCTGCCCTCAGGCACAACAATGAGAAGAGCTTCCTGATCTGGGTGAATGAGGAGGATCATACACGGGTCATCTCCATGGAGAAGGGTGGCAACATGAAGAGAGTGTTTGAAAGATTCTGCCGAGGCCTCAAAGAGGTTGGAAAAGATTGTGTAGGGGAACTAGGTGGGAGGACATAAGGAAAACCAAAGAGTAGCATAAATAATTATGTAATTTATCAACCCACCCAGGACATGTCTGATAGTAAAAAGGACTATCTAGGACTCACTCTAGGAATAAAGGTATAAACCAGCTGGGACCATACTGGGAAAACCAGGACATGTGGTCACCCTAAGATTAGGAAAAGAAAGAGTGTCAGGAACCTTAGGAAGTGAATAAGGCAGTTGCCAGATAATGCAAGAAAGGAATAACTGAGATGTCAGGTCAGTGCCTGGGATGTATGCAGTGGAATGGTGAGGTGTGCAGATAAGGAAAACATTTGAGCTTAGACTGATGTTGGAGGGAGAGGTTGCTTTGTTCACGACTTTAATATAACCATCCAGGTCTGAGCCAATGTAGGCCTTGACTCTGGGTTCTATCATTCTTGTTAGAGTATCAGGTCGAGGCTTTAAGTTGAGAGTTGGGAGGGAGACTGGGGAAGGAGGAGGATCAAATGGTTCGAGTTCTAGAATATGTGGCTCTATATGAGAGGTTGAACTGAATCATCAATCCTACATAGATTGGGTCTCCATATTCAAGTCTACATTAGAAATCCCCATAAACTCAATTCAATCTTACTGTATGTTCTCAAACATACAGTTCTATTTTAGGTTTGCAAAGAAAAAGGGCTCCTCTTTTAGATTCTGAGAAGTTTCTACTATTTTAGGCAAGTAATAGATAACATATTCTGACTATGAGTGGGTTGGGAAGTACCTTTAAATTATATGCCTCAGTTTCCTCGTCTGTAAAATTGGGATAATGAGATTTTCTACATTTTAGGTTGTTGTGGGGATTAAATGAAATACAGGTAAAGTACTTGGTCCAAAGTAAGTGCTTAATAAGTGTTAAAGTGTTAGCTGCATTATTATTCTAGATGGAAGGGTTTCCCCCATGTTCAGCATGTAAGATATGCCCTATGCCATGGTTCTGTCTGAACTATAAACAGGATCCTTTTACTCACGTTGGGTAGTGGTCTTTGTGACCGTCACTCTGGTAGATCCCTTGTCTCTTCAACTCCAATAGTCATCTTCATGACTACATGGTTAATTGAAGCAAAACACCTTCCCCTGCCCCTATTCCTATGAATCTGGCTTTTCTGCTCTGTTTTCATCTTTCTCTGCATTGACACAGGTGCTCCGTTCACAGCTAACAGAACGTTATCTTACCTCTTCCTGGCAAAGCTTACACCTTCATCTTCTGTCTGAAAGGACCCTTCCAAGCTCTAGGCTCATTAGCAAAGCAAAGATAATTGATGCATGCAGAACTCATTGAATAATCAGTCCTCTCTCAGTTCAGTTTACCACCTCTGTTCATTTCCCTAGATCATCCCTAATACACCACTCCTTTGAGTTTTCTTCTTCCACATATTTTTTCACAATCTCATTATTATGCACATCATAATTTTGCATCATGCATGCATGAAAACAATAACAAGCCATTTTCATTAAAAAAGACCAGTGTCATCCATTCACAGCCAAGTTTCTGTTCTAGACATATTTCTAGTGTTCTTGTGTGTCTAGCTAAGGGAGGGTCCAGGGTTAATGAAATATCCCTGATTTTTCATTAACAAAACCTTTGTGGACTCAGGTGGAGAGACTTATCCAAGAACGTGGCTGGGAGTTCATGTGGAATGAGCGTTTGGGATACATCTTGACCTGTCCATCTAACCTGGGCACTGGACTTCGGGCAGGAGTGCACATCAAACTGCCCCTGCTAAGCAAAGTAAAGGAGTTGTGGGGTTACAGAGGGGTGTGAGTAAGGAAGGGTGGGTTGTGGATGGGGAGGGAGTGGACCCTTTGGAAAGGAGCCAAACATGTTGTAGCTAAAGGGTCAGGGGACAGGCCAGGCACAGCGGCTCATGCCTGTAATCCCAGCACTCGGGAGGCCAAGGCGGGCCGATTACCTGAGCCCAGGAGTTCAAGACCAACCTGGACAACCTGGCGAAACCCCATCTCTACTACAAATGCAAAAGTTAACTGGCTGTAATGGAGGCTGAGGTGAGAGGATCACTTAAGCCTAGAAAGTTGAGGCTTCAGTGACCTGTGAGCCATCCAGCCTGGGTGACAGAGAAAGATCCTGTCTGGGAAAAAAAAAAAAAAAAAAAGTCAGGAAACAGAGCTCTGAGCAGGTTCAGGGCTCTTTCAGGTAGGACTAGTCTCTGCCTCTATCGACCGTGCTCCCAATCCCTATCTCCTCTCTAGGATAGCCGCTTCCCAAAGATCCTGGAGAACCTAAGACTCCAAAAGCGTGGTACTGGAGGAGTGGACACTGCTGCCACAGGCGGTGTCTTTGATATTTCTAATTTGGACCGACTAGGCAAATCAGAGGTGAGATCCTAAGGGATTAGGGTGAGGAGAGCTATAGCTCTGTGGGGGCTGAAATATGGCAGTGAGTGAGCCTCCGGGATGTAACATAATCTGAAATGAAATTCAGGTCGAGTGGGGAGGCAACTGGAAATGAGCAGGCAAGTCAGTCAGTGCCAAAGAAAAGCTCAGATTATAGGAAGCAGAGATCAAAGATTAGTGTCCTTCAGGTGGAGCTTGTGCAGCTGGTCATCGATGGAGTAAACTATTTGATTGATTGTGAACGGCGTCTGGAGAGAGGCCAGGATATCCGCATCCCCACACCTGTCATCCACACCAAGCATTAACTCCCCACCACCAACTGATGACTCAAGATTCCCAGGAGTTCTGCTCATTCTAATGATGGCCCTTTCTACTTGCTCTGGACCTGCCCCCGCATCCCCTGCCTCCATCCTAGTAAAGACTCCTTGCTATGCTGCAGCTGTCTATGTTATTTCTAATGGTGGGGTGAGGAGGGGAACAGGCTTCAGGAAATGAAAAGAGGCAGTGGGATTATTTATGATGGAAAGAGACTCCAGATATGGCATCCTGGGAACACTGATGATTCTCAGAGTGGGTAGAAACTTAATGCTGTTACCCATATTCCTCATCAGCTTCTGAAAATAATCAGGATGCACTTCTGTTTGCACTTTGTCCATTTATGACCAGATTTCTCTCCCCACAATCTCCTTCTACCTGCTTGAGACAGGCTCAGAGCAGGTGGCCAAGGAAGCTGATAATAGTCAATGCCAGGGACCAGGAGGTGGTGACCAGTCCTAGGAGGCCCCAGGCATACTTCGACCTATAATAGACAGGGAATTAGAGTCATATCCCACAACTCTGCTCCGGAACATTGATACTTGGAAATTAGCTCACTGCCTGTAGACTCCTTCCTCAGGATCTCCCTGGGTGCACTCTAAGAGCCAGACAGCACCAGATGAGGGTTTGATTGAGGGTCAGGAATGGAGGCTCAAGCTGTGCAGCTGGGGACTCACCTTGCTGTTCCAGGCTCTCTCCTTGCCCTCATGCTGGGCCCATGCAACTGCTGGAGTGGCTGCTCAGGACTCAGAAGGCCATTTGCTCAGGAGTGAGCAGCCACAGCCTGAGCACTGGTGAGAGACTAGATAGTTCAGGTAGGACTAAGCCACCACACACCTGGGGGCAGGGGGTAGGAATCAGTGCATGCCAAAGTTGGGCCCTGGCTTCTCTGTGGTCACCCAGTCCATTAATACTTACCCAGCAAATTTAGGAGGAGGGATGACAGAAATGGCAAAGGTAAGGCCCTCAGGATGCATGCAGACAGGGGGCAGGACAGGGATCCGTGGCATCCAAACGTAGACTCACCTTCCTTCTCTTCAAACAGATAGACCTTCTCCTAACTTCTCCCCAAAGTGCCTACCATAGACCTTCCCAGTATGTCTCCCCTAGCCCTTGGCCCAAGCTTTTCAGTCCCCACTTAAGAATTGCAGGAGCAGTCTTGTCCAGTCCACCCATGGTATAGAAACCAAACCAGCTTGCCTCAGCAGTAGCCCAGCTCCCCACCTGCTATGGTGCCAATTTCGATGAAGATCTCAGGCCCCAGTTACTGATTGGGCCAAAGCCACCCAGGCAGTACAGGAGGTGGGCCAGAACCTCAGTTGTTCTTCAGGCACTGGAGATGCAGGTGCCCTTGGGAAGAGAGAGCTGCTTGGCTGTAGAACAGTGGGAAGGAAGGGAAGAAAATTCAGCTTCAGCGAGGGCTGTGGTCATGAAACAAAGGAAGAGATGGCTTCAGATGAGTTCCCTTCCTCCATGGGACCAGACCTTCTCATGATCCTTCTTGCCCAGTAAGTCCACCTTGCCTCAGCACCCACCCACCCTGGCCCCTTCACCGTGGCCCTAGAAGCTCCCAGCGTGCAGAGCTCCTCTGGCATGATCCACAGGCGTACTCAACCAAGCTGTCAGATGAATGGGGGATCAGGTGGCTGCATGCCGACCATCTGCCGTGAGAGCTGGGAACCTGGGCGGGTGGGGTTAGAGAGCAGAGGAAGAGAAAGAGATTATGGAGAATAGATAGACAGGAAGTGATAGGTGTTACAAGTTACACTCTGTTACTATGAGACCCTAAAGTCAAGGGGAAGGCTGAGGGACTCAGAAAGAAAGGATAGAAAGAAGGCCTCTCCAGGAAAGAGGTAGGAGACAGTATTATGTGTTCCAGGGCCTCAGGTGAATAAATCAGAGTCTAGAGGGTGCTAGTAGAATTATCAACCAAGAGATAGAAAGAATAACCAGAGTAGGGTCACAGGAAAAAATTCATACAGGCTTTAAGATGATCTACAGAACTTAGGTCTGTGGGATGGAGTGTTTTGGGAAGTGGTAGGGAGGAGGAAAGGGTACTGGTGGGCACCACATGCATCTATCTGCTTGGGGTGCTCAGCCACGATCCCACTAGGAATCAGCTCCTGTAGTTCCCGATCTCCTAGCCCTATTAAGAGCCGACGAGCTGCAGGATCTGCTCAGGGCCAAAGAAATCCCGGGGGACCCCACCTTCTAGGAGAAAGGAGGAACAATGTGAGTGGAAGCAGTCAGTTGGGAGTCAGAGATGCTGGGTTTTAAAGTGTACTGCCTCTGCTGCCAAGCTGTATAACTCTAGGCAAGTCACTGCTTCTTTGGATTTCCTCCCATATCCAAATGGGACAGTGCCTTACAGTTCCTCTAACGTGTTTTTGAAAGACATTACAGTCAGTGGAAAGAAGAGCAGACTAACTCCTAGTCATGAGTTCTACACTTTTATGTGCATCAGACACAGAAACTTATTAAAAACACAGATGCAGGGCCCAGCGCAGTGGCTCACAGCTGTAATCCCAGCACTTTGGGAGGCTGAGGTGGGAGAGTTGCTTGAGTCCAGGAGTTCAAGACCATCCTGGGCAACATAGCAAAACCCATCTCTCTACCAAAAGTACAGGATTAGCCAGGTATTGTGGGGCGTGCACCTGTAGTCAGCCACTTGAGGAGGGCTGAGGCAGGGAGGATCAGCAGGCCAGGATGTAGGAGTTTGATGAGCCAAGATCCGCACCACTGCACTCAGCCTGCGTGCTGGAGTGACAAGTGAGACTCTGTCTCAAAAAGCAGATGTAGATGTCTGGACTCCCTTCCCCCAGAGGCTTATTTTTTTATTTATGAGACAAGTCTTGTTTGGCTTACAGGCTGGAGTACAGTGGTGCGATTTTGGCTCATTGCACCCTCCACCTCCTGGGCTCAGAGGATTCTCCTACCCCAGCCTCCCGAGGAGCTGAGATTACAGGCATGCGCCACCACACCCAGCTAATTTTTTTTCTATTTTTAGTGGAGACAGGGTTTCACCATGTTGCCCAGTCTGGTCTCAAACCCCTGGGTTCAAGCAATCCCATCTGCCTCAGCCTCCCAAAGTGCTGAGATTACAGGCGTGAATCACTGCGTCCAGCCTCTAAAGGTTTTATTAAGTCACTCTAGCATGGTGATCGGCACTGGCATTTTTCCTGTGCTCAGTTCAGCAGTACATACACATAAAAACATTGGAATGATACAAAGATTAGCACAGCGCCTATGCAAGGATAACATGCAAATTCATGAAGCATGCCATTATTATTATTATTATTTTGTTTTATTTATTTATTTTTATTTTATTTTTTCAGGGTGGAGTCTGGCTCTATCACACACCAGGATGGAATTACTTTTTCTTGACCTTACCCTCCTGCCGGCTCCACCTCCCGGGTTCACCCCATTCTCTGCCTCAGCCTCCCAAGTAGCTGGGGCTGCAGGTTGCGCCGCCACCACGTCTGGCTAACTTTTTTTGTAATTTTTTTAGCAGAGTGGAGATGGGGTTTCACCGTGATGGGCATCGCGGTCAGTCTCCTGAATCATTATCCGCCCACCTCAGCGCCGGGGGCGCGGGATTGCGGTACCGGCTTCCCTGGCGGAAACATGCCATTATTTTTTAAGAGAAGAAAAAAGAATAAAGAAAAATCATTCCCTTGATGATTCCGATACACATTAAAATTTGGTAATCACTGCTTTAGTCCCTCTATTCATTATACTAGCTCTCTTTCCTCAATATTTATCCCCACTCACCTCCTACTTGTGACCCAAATCTTCTAAGATTCTTTTTTTTTATCCTCACTCTTCCCCACCTCTCATCCCAGCTCTATACATTCTCTTTTGTATCACCATCACGCAGGCTTCTTCATGGCCAACCCCAGTTGACTCTCCATCACTAACCTGTTTTGCTTTGCCCATGGCTGCCCGCAGTTCCTCAGGGCCAAGTCCTGGGTCCCCTGCAAATAGTGTCGGGCAGTCCTCAAAGTCCCAGGAGCTCCATCTCTGCAGTCTGGGTTTGCAGACCAGGCTGCTAGGGAATGTCCTACCGTACATCTGCACAATTTGGCACAGGTTCTGAAGGGGGAAGACAGGGTCAGGAGGTCAGTATGGTAATAAAATATGCCCAGAGATATCTGTAGATGGAATGACTCTTCCAACCTTTGGAGGATGGAGCACTGTGGGAAGTAGGGACCGAAGGATTATTACAAGGTAAGATGTATAGGGCTTAGAAGATAATAGAACAAGAAGTGATTGGAGATGCAGGGTCCTGCACATAGATGAAGACTGAGGATGTTGGTCCAGGGGATTTAATGCTTGAGCTGAATTTGAACCCAGTTCTTGAGCCTGCACTTAATGTCTCTCAGCTGGCCCAGGATCTCCCCAGGGAGCTCCCACACACTTAGCCGAGCTAGAGCTGAGATCAGCTGTTTAAAGAGACAAGAGAGCAGGAAAGCAAGGTCTAGGCTAAAAGAAACTTAATAGTTTACAAACTCCCAAAACTATAGAATTATATAGAACTAGAAGAGACTTAGAGATCATCCCTCTAAGCCTCTTCTTTATAGTTAGAAAGCCAGTCCCAGAGAAAGAAGCATACAGAACCCAGGCATTTGATACTCCCCTGTACATCCTGCTGGACATGTGAGTATTTGGGTAGTTTCACCTGGAAGATCCTCAGCAGCTGGTCGCACGACCCCTGCTACACCAGGGCTGCTGCTTTCTTGGCAGCCAGCTGTGGCCCCCTACACAACCCTGTCCAACTCTGTCTGCTCCCAGCTCTGCTGCTTTTCCTAGAAGCAGCTCAGGGTCTCTGGACCCAAAGGCCTCCCTGCATGAGAAGGTAGAAGGAGAGTAGGAGATCTGGACAGATCAGGGCCTGCTGCTGTAGCTGTAATTCAAAGTCCGGTCTCTGTTTAAGCAGCCTCCCCCTAGATCTAGGCTTCATATCCTTTGCCCTCTTTGGCCATGGGTCCCATAACCAGCTCACCCGTTCCCCCTCTGCATTTACTCCCTTCCCTTCTTCCTTCATCTCACCCTGGGGATCAAGGAAATTGCCTCAGTAGACAGAGTGAACACTAGGCGTCCAGCTTGCTCTACTTCATCCTGGCTCCACAACTCTGGTTTCCTGGGGACAGGAAGAAAATCGGGGGCTGGGGAGCTGAGGGAACTGTGAGGAAAAGGAAGGGGAAAAGAGGACATGCTAGGATTTGGGACACAGGGCTCCAAGGGACCTTAAGAATATAGAACAGGCTGCCACTGATGATGGTGGTTGAGGGATTGGGTACAGAATGAGTTAGAATCTGAAGTTCTCGAAGGTCCATACCCAAGAACAGACTCCTGCAATAGCAGCCATCCCAGCTCTGTGGCAAATGTCTCTCCTAGGCAGAAACCTTGCAGCTGACTGAGATGGGACAGCAGGATCTGTAGGGGGATCTGTCGTGTGCTCTCTATCCCCAGGAATCCAACCAAAGGGCCTAAAGTCTCCAGCACTTCCCCTGAGAGTGGAGTCTCCTTTGGAGCCTGGAGAAGAGCATCAGAACTTGGACAATGCACTTCTGACTCAGAGTACCAGAAACCTTGATCAAGATACCAAGTCCCTTGACCTTCTCTCCTGCTCCCAACTCAGCACCCTATGATGCTTACTACCTTCGTTCACTTTCTTAAGCAATGAGCCCACACAGGAGCAGGCAGAAAGTCTGAGAGGTGGACTGCAAGAGATTTCTTGGACTCCAAGAGGTTTGGACAATTAGCATGAAGCATATTATCAAGGAACGGAACCCAGAGGGAAAACGGGGGCCAGGCCTTGAAGACAGGAACCTGTTCAGCAGCAGGAAAGCAAGAAGTAGAGTATTGGGAGACAGTCAGAGAGCATTGTCTGAGGAGCAAGAATTGCCCAGGGCAGCAAATCTGAGTCTCATAGGGTGGACTCTTACCAGGTTTTGTAGTGCCCTCTCTGCCAGGGCTTCCTGGTGGAGTGGGGTCAGTGCCAGCAGCTGCTCTGGAGCTCTTTGCACCAGCTCCACCACCAACATAATGGATTCATTGGATAGTCTGTCCATCAACTGGATTCTATTATAGCAATTTGACAACAACAGCATTCAGTTGGAACTGGGCCAATTCGAGAAGGGACCACAGAACCCCACAGTCCCCAGGTAAGATGTGACCCCAGGCCAAACTTAGTGAAGCTGGACAGGAACTGATAGTAAACAGCTCCAGGGCCAATTCCCACCATCAAGCTTGAACGGGAGAGAAAAAGGGACTGACATATTTCTAGTCTTCCTAAAAAAAAACAAAAAACAATCCTACCTGATCTAATGGACTCAAAAGCTCCAAATATTAACTACCATTAACATTTCCCCATTTTATAGATTAAAAAACTGAGGTTCACAGAGCTCAAATGTTGAGGTTTCTCACTCCCAATTCCCGTTTTTTTCCACAGGGCCACCCTTCCTCTACTTGTGAAGAGGTCCTATCTTGTTTGTATGTGCTACACAATTTACAAAGTTCTTTCAGGTGTTATCTCATTTGATCCTACAAGACCTGGCCTCACTTCATCACCCAGGCCAGAGCACAGTGGTGCTGGGATCTCAGCTCACTGCAACATCCACCTCCCAGGTTCAAGCAATTCTCATGCCTCAGCCTCCCGAATAGCTGGAATTACAGGCACGCGCCACCACGCCCAGCTAACTTTTGTATTTTTAGTAGAGAGAGGCATTTTGCCATGTTGGCCAGTCTGGTCTTGAACCCCTGATCTCAGTGATCCACCCACCTTGGCCTCCCAAAATGCTGGGATTATAGGTGTGAGCCACTGCGCCTGGACAAAATAGGTGTTTCTTTTATCCCTCTTTCACAAATGAGGAACTCAAGTTTTTTGATGCATTGTCCAGGACCTTTCACCTCATCTATAACCTTGGAATTTTAAATTATCTCACAGAACCCATATATTTAAACAGATTTGAATGGCATTAAAAAAAGTAAAAACAGGCTGGACGTGGTGGCTCAAGCCTGTAATCCCAGCACTTTGGGAGGCCAAGGCAGGCAGATCACAAGGTCAGGAGTTCGAGACCAGCCTGACCAACATGGTGAAATCCCGTATCTACTAAAAATGCAAAAATTAGCCGGGTGTGGTGGCACACACCTGTAATCCCAGCTACTCAGGAGGCTGAGGCAGGAGAATTGCTTGAACCCGGGAGGTGGAGATTGCAGTGAGCTGAGAAGGCACCATTGCACTCAAGCCTGAGTGACAGAGCAAGACTCTGTCTCAAAAACATAAATAAATAAATAAATAAATAAATAAATAAATAAATCCCTTTTGCCCAGAAATCAGAGGTGATAACCTGTACCCTGGGTGACAGAGCAAGACTCTGTCTCAAAAACATAAATAAATAAATAAATAAATAAATAAATAAATAAATAAATCCCTTTTGCCCAGAAATCAGAGGTGATAACCTGTACCCTACCTAGGATTGCCAGTTCTGGAACTGGGCTAAGTTATACAAGAGCTAAAATATGTGGAAACGCCGATAAAAATGTAAGAAGGCTGGGAAGCTGAGGTAGGCAGATCACTTGAAGTCAGGAGTTCAAGACCAGCCTGGCCAACATGGTGAAAGCTCATCCCTACAAAAAATACAAAAATTAGCCTGGCATGGTGGTGCACACCTATAGTCCCAGCTACTCGGAGACTGAGGCAGGAGAATTGCTTGAACCTGGAAGATGGAGGTTGCAGTGAGCCGAGATGACGTCACTGCACTCCAGCCTTGGTGACAGAGCAAAACTCTGTCTCAAAAAAACAAAACAAAACAAAAGTAAGAATGAAGTCAACTACTTTTACTCCATTTCATCTCCATATTCCCCAGCAAGACTGTAATACCAGCATTTTCTTATTCTGACTTACAGTGCAGATGGCAATGGGGTGGTGGTAGGGGTAAAACGAGAAAAGCAGCATACGAGTAAGATACTAATAAACTTCTCTATGGGTAGGGAGAAGCCTTGGGTTCCTATAGCCTTTTCTTCCCACAACCTATATATGAACGTGCTCTACAACATTCCTACCATGGGGCCATCTGACCTAGGCTCAAACAGCTCCAAGGACCACGAACTCACTACCTTAGTTTTTCTTATACTATGTAAAAATCTGATCTCCATTAACGACTCTTAGTCTTGCCCAATGGGGCCACTCGTAAATATGACAATCTAATTTCTACTTGATAGCCCCTCAGGTATTTGAAGGCATTTATCACATTTTTCATACATTTTTTCTCGATCTACTCCTCTGAACGCACTAAGAACACAGTGCCCTGAGCAAACTATAATCCTCTGGGGCAGCACTGGAGCATTGCCTCCCTCACTTCAGACACTATCTCAATCTCAATTAATGTGGACTAGGTTATTGTAAGATTACTCGGCAGGCCTCAATACAGTGTTGTCACCCTCTGCTGCCCCATGCTGGAGTATATTCTGGGAACCAGTCAACACATACAGCAGCTTTGAATAAAATCCTCTGCTGTGGGCTATAAATGATGTCAGGGAACTACCAGACAGAAAAACCGCCTCCTCTAGGGCATTCCCTAAGGGCAGATCTTCACCCCAGATTGAGCTTTCTGAGGGGCCAATATTTCTAGCTGCAGTACTTACGGTAAGTCCAGGAGTAGCTTGCTATCCAGCCCATTCAGTTCTGGCCCTAGAGTTGTCCATTCTGGTTCTGGCATTGCCATCCTCCGCTGTAGCTCTGCCCAGATACAGGCCCTCTGTAGGGAAGCAGGGTGAGGCCAGAGCAGAACATAGGAGCTAGCTTCTATACCTAGGGTCTCAGCCTCCCTGCTCCCACTAATGTCCAGGCACCCCCTCTCACCAGGCTCCCTCGAACTCTAGTGGGCAGCTGATAGATCATGTGCACCACTTCAAGGAAGTCTACCATGGAGTTGATCTGCTGTAGAAACTCACAGGACATGCCCCCTGCCAGGGTGCCCAGAGCTCTGTGGGTGTGAGAGTCGGGAGATGCTCATTCAACACATACAACAGCCTGTTTGCTCCTTGATATCAGTACTCTCAACACAAGTACAGATGTTCATTCATGGCAATTTATGGTTTGAGAAATTTTTTACATAGATATTCTCATCAGCTCCCCATAACATCACTGCTGTTTATCAGAGAAGAAAATAAGGATTTACAGAGGTCAGGTGACATTCCCAACATCATTCTACTAGAAATGTGGTAAACTGAAACTAGAGCCATGTCTTAGATTCTGAAGCCCTTGGGAGGCCAAGGTGGGTGGATCACATGAGGTCAGGAGTTTGAGACCAGCCTGGCCAAAATGGTAAAACCCCATCTCTACTAAAAATACAAAAATTAGCTGGGCATGGTGGCACACACCTGTAATCCCAGCTACCCCAGAGGCTGAGACAGAAGAATCGCTTGAACCTGGGAGGCAGAGGTTGCAGTAAGCCGAAATCACACCACTGCACTCCAGCCTGGGCAACAGAGCAAGACTCTGTCTTGGGAAAAAAAAAAAAAAAAAAAAGATTCTGAAGCCCATTGTTCTTTTACTGTGGGTGTAAGTAAAGTGATACCTTCTTATTCCTATTTATTCTTGCTTGGACGGTGCCTCTGAAGTCACCCTGAAGTAAACTAATAGTAGCAAATGCCTACTGGGAGTTTACAATGGACCAGGCACTGTGTTACATATCTCACATGACTTACCTCATTTAATCTTCACGATAACTACCTATGAGGCTGGTGCCATTGTAATTCTCATTTAAAGAAGGGAAAACTGACACAGGGAGGTTAAATGACTTGCCCAAGGGCACAAGTAGGTGACAGGACTGGAACCTGAATCCAGGTTTTCTGAGTCCTTTGGCTCTAGTCAGGATAAGCATGGCACTGTGGAAGGACAGGAGGCCAAAGGGAGGAGCTAGGAGAACATACATGAGGCAGGGACTATGCACCATTCATCCCTATATCCCCCATTCCATATCACACGGTGCCTGGCACATAGTAAGCACTCAAAAAAATGTTGGTCGAATTTAGCGCACTGCTCAACACAAGTTACTCACTGTAGATTCCTGAGGGTCAGGTTGGTGGGTACTTGCATCTTCTTCCAGAGAAACTGTGCCTACAAGAGAAAGAAAGAGGAGCCACTTCCCAGAAGAGACACTGTCCAAGGATACTCCCTAGAGTAGAGAGGCAGGACTGCCTTGGACCCAGTCCTGCCTCTTCACTTTGTAGGACGCAGCAGCCTCTGACTTTCCCAGATGCTCACTCTTCTCTCGGAGAGTGAGAAAGAAATGAAAGAAAAGGGAAGGAGAAAGAAAAAGAATAGCAAGTCAAATTATAAGGGATACTAGGGGGCTGGGTGCAGTGACTCAGGTCTGTAATCCCAGCACTTTGGGAGGCCAAGGCAGGAGGATTGCTTGAGGCCAGGAATTCAAGACCAATCTGGATAGCATAGTACCTTAACATAGTGTCTCCACAAAAATTTTAAAAATTGGCTGGGCGTGGTGGCTCACACCTGGAATGCCAGCACTTTGGGAGACCGAGGCAGGCAGATCACAAGGTCAGTAGTTCGAGACCAGCCTGACCAATATGGTGAAACCCCCATCTCCACACACACACACAAAAAATTAGCCAGGCACGGTGGCGGGCATCTGTAGTCCTAGCTACACGGGAGGCTGAGGCAGGAGAATCACTTGAACCAGGAGACAGAGGGTGCAGTGAGCCGAGATCGCGCCACTGCACCCCAGACTGGGCAACAGAGCAAGACTCCATCTTAAAAAAAATTTTTTTTTAAATTAGCCAGGCATGGTGGTAACCACCTGTAGTCCTAGCTATTCCATGAGGCTGAGGCAGAAAGATTGCCTTAGCTCAGGAGTTTGAGGCTACAGCGAACTCTGATCATGCCACTGCACTCCAGCCTGAGCAACAGAGTGAGACTCTGTCTCAATCAATCAATAAAGCATACTAGGGAGAAGCTGACCAAATAGGGCTGAAGGATGGGTAAAGAAGGTAGACTATATTGAGGGAGGGAGTTCTGAAATTAAATGGGGAGAATTACCTGCTGCTCAGACCAGGGCAGCTCCCGGTAGTGTCTTCGGTTTGCCAGAAGAGCCAAGGAATCCAGTTGTAGCAGCTTTAATGGGAGCAGGGGAAGCAGGCAGTCTGGCCAGGTGGTGGGAATAGTCTGCTGGCAGCGATGGGTATAGCAGTGTAGTGATAGGTGAGAGTCTGGACTTGGCACTCAGAGAAAAGAAACCATGGGGGTGGAAAGGGACCAAAGCTGGGACAGAAGTGGAATGGCATTTGCCACTGTAGCAATAAACGCCTAAGAGCCTCACACTGCAGGCTGCTGTGGTCAGGTGTTGCTGCTAGTTAGGCACCAGGCGAACAAAGTCCCTTAGCTTCTCTGAGCCTTGGTCTTTTCAGCTGAAA